>NC_136527.1:212322972-212487972 GCF_053919585.1 Euprymna scolopes | reverse complement strand
AATTGAATTCAACCTGAACATCCTATAATAAGTAAAAGGCAATGTAATCTGTAAAAAAAAAAAAGATTCGGAATAAATGTTTCTTATTAAAATATATGAAAGTTACTAAAATATATATATATTAGTTGAAGAAAACAAAGATTTTTAAAAATAAAATATATAACAAGTAGACTTTTTTTTTAAAAGTTTTATTTGTTTCGAAAATAAATTGATGTCGAATTGCAAAGTTAAAAAGAAAACATGGCCGACAAGTATAAATGTCTATCTGCAGTTTGTTTTCATGATTGAAGTGATTATCGAGACTTCCCAGTTGAATGTTTGAATGTCGGCTATCTTGTCGCTCTAACTTACTAACTCGCCATTACTTGTGTTTTTAATTAAATAGACGCTTTAAAACATGCTCAACAACCACACACACACACGCACACACCAACAAAACTATCCAGGTAGGTAAAAAATCACGACCATCGTAAGAGATGGCCTTTCAGCTGAAAAACGACGTCATCGTCGAGGTTCTAGCAAGCAAGATAGTTGACACACTTAGACTGTCAATAATCAGCCGAAATTTTTACAGGAAACTTCAAATTTGTATTTAATAAAATAAATAAAGAACACGATGAGTTATATTGACAATCCTTCAATATTAACAAAGGGGGTGGGGGTTATGCGTTAAAAAGCAATTGACCATTTCGTTGGATTATGGATTTTAAAGAATAGAATACGTTCTTTATTTACTTATAAATTACATTTAAAAAGAAAAGGAAGGAACATTTTTTTTACTAATATTGTCGTTCTCTTTGCGACAAAAATTGTTTATAAGGGAATTCGATGAACTGAACTCCATAGCGTTTTTAGAACTATTTGATCAAGAAATTAAAGTTTTACGGTATCGCTTTTATTAAATTGTTAGGTGAAAGTACAGAATATTTACAACACGCTCTCCATGTTAAATGATAAGTTTCTGAGCAATAATTTATTTTTTAAGCACATAACATAACATGCAAGATAAATTTTTTTTATATCCATAATTTCATTTTTTTAAATACGTTCTAAAAAAAAAACAAGAAAAAACTACTTATAAGAAAGAGATACACATTTGAAATAACGCGCGTTTTTTTTTTTTTCGTTTTTTTTTTCTCAACCCTTTCATGACCTCACTGTAAGTAAAGATAGTTAAAGACATTTTTAGAGAATTTAATGGCGCCGTCGTATGAAAAACAATGAATTCAGGAATATCTTATGTAAAATACGGTATTACTGAAAAATGCTATTTATGTAAACATTTAAAAATCATGTTACTGTTATATAACTTGAGAAAAATACTAGGAAACAATTTGTTCAGTTGTAAATTGTAATACCGTTATTATTTAGAAACCCAACCAGAAGAGGTAGGTGAATCAATTGAACTATTTTTAACATAAACTAACAATAACTACTATAAATTGAATTTAACCTGAAACTCCTATCTAAAAAAAAAAAAAAAAAAAAAAAAAACACGGTTCGTAAACTGCAGAAGTTCCAATAGAAAAGTTTAATTTGTTTTGTTTTTTACTTAAATTCAATTTTTACAGTATATTGTTAACTTGAAAATCCAGCAGTCTTGCGGTTAAGTCCCGGCAAAGTTCGACAACTCTAGAAGGGTCACATCAGTATTTTACACCGTCAAATCACGAATATGACGAATTATTAAAAGCATCAGAAAACAATACACTTTTTAAGAAATGTTTAATTTTCAAAGTTGTTTTATTTGTATATACAAATTTATAATGTGTTACGTGGTTCATTGTTCGTTTTTCTGTTAAGACAATAATACACTTTCTAAAAAATTGTTTAATTTTTCTGTTAAATAAATAATTATAAATATATAAAAATGTATATTTTGTTCGTTTACTTTATTTAATCAAGTGCTTACTTCCAATATTAAAATATTTTTTTATATTAATTACATATTTTTATATTTTAAAACTTTCATAATATTTATTTTAAAACTAACAATTCGTAATATTCGTGATTTGACGGTGTAAAATACTGATGTGTCCCTTCTAGAGTTGAAAACCTAGCTGGGACTTAACTGCAAGAGTGCAAGACTGCCGAAAATCCTAACGAAAATAGTACGGTCTGTATTCTGCATATACTGAAGAAAAATATAGCATTTTAACAGAAATTAATGGCGCCGTCGTATGAAAAACAATGAATTCAGAAATAGTTTACATGGAATACGGCATTACTATGAGGTGTACAAAAAAAAAAAAAGAAAAAAAAAAAAAGGTATTATTAATTTTTAATCCGCAAAAAAAAATTCGGTACTTGTACAGTTTAGTCAAGACATAAAAAAATGAAAATATCGAAAAAGGTTATATTGCACGTATCTGTTATGGAACAAAGTTCTCTGAAAAAAATGTCACTTAATTTCATCAAGTATTTTTTTTTCTTTTGTTTTCAGCGAAAAAACAATTTGTTATGATACCGAGCAAAGGTTTGATTTTTAGGAAGAAAAGCGAGAATAAAAGATGGGGAGGGAGTATCGGCGCTTTACATGGAGTTATCTCCCCGTGGCGTGTTCAGCAAATTTAAAAATTGCTGAATTCAACACGCTCTCATAAGAACGTGTTTAACCGCTGTAAAAAAAAAAAAAAATACTCGATCAAATTAAATCCTCAGTCCAAAACGGATAAGCACAATATAACCTTTATTCGATATTTTCATTTTTGAATGTCTTGACTAAACTGTACAACACCAAAAATTATATTATGAAACCATAGATTTAATAACAATTGTGCCGTTAATAAAAAAAACACTACGAAACAATTTGTTAAAATGTAAATTGAAATAAAGTTATTATTAAAAATCAATCAGAAATAACACTTGTATTTTCATCCAACAATAAATACTACAAATTTGAATTTAACCTGAAACTCCTATCTAAAAAAAAAACAACACGGTTCGTAAACTGCAGAAGTTCCAAAGGATTATTTTTTTATTTATTTTTTTTTTGTTTTTTTTATCTGCAATATATGGAAATGGTGGTATTTTTTATTTTCATCTGCTTATTTTTTTTTTCAACAGATTATTACCGAATGGTCCCTAATGTACCAGATTATCCAAAATAAATTAAAGAAAAATCAATAATTATTTTTTAGGGGTGCTCCCGATTCTAATTCAACGTTCTAACAATTCGATTCCTCATTTTCGAACCATCGACTTTTTTTTTGGCCGAATTTAGCCTTTTATTGGCATTTTTTGAAAGCCAAATAGCTTTTTTAAAAAGTCTATATTTGGGAAATTTAGCCGAAAAAAGTCGATGCTTCCGAAATGGGGTACTTTTATTGGCATTTGTTGAAAGCCAAATAGCTTTTTTAAAAAGTCTATATTTGGGGAATTTAGCCGAAAAAAGTCGTTACTTCCGAAAATAGAGTATTGATTTACGGGAACTTCGTATTAGAAATGAAGCAATTTTTTATAATGAATTGTGTTTGTATTTTATTTATTTTGATAATCTGGTTGATTAATGACATTTCGTTAATAATCCGATGAAAAAAAAAAATAAATAAAAACACAAAAAATTACAGAGGGGGGTACCGCTTACGTACGCCACATATATGCATTTGTCGCAGTAAAAAATATTTTATAAAAATGACGAAAAACAACGTAAAAAAAAATAATTATTAATGAAAACAAATTTCGAAGATAATTAGCGAAAATGAATTTCTAAACTTTTAAAAACTTTCAGAAAACAACCTTCCCTTGTTACGATTCGAAATTTTCGGTTTCTTTTATTTAGCAAATCTTGATTTTCGTTAATTGTATTTGAAACGTATTTTCATTTATATTTAATTGCATCGTTTTTCGTCATTTTTGAATATGTCCATAAGTGTTACATGGTAATTAATTGTACACCATTGGTTTTACTTGAAAGTTAGAATAAATTGCTTTGACTCTCCGACTCTTCCGGAAATAAAGGATCGTAGTTATTCCCCTTGGCCGGAATTAAGGATTCCGCCATATTGACTTCTCGAAAACCCGTGTATACTTTTAAGTTGATACGAAAGTCATTCCTGTTTACTCTTCTTTTATCTCTATTCATCATTTCAGTCGATATTTCGAATGTAGATCTTATAAAGAAGAACCTTGTGTTTTAAAGTTTCGACTGCAAAATAATGTTTATAAAAACGGATTTTATTTAACAATTTTGAGAGAAAGAATTGTTAAATTTGAAATTAATGTTTTTATTTTGTATTTCAGATCCAGTTATTGAAAAAAAAAGATGTATTTTATTATGAAATCTAATTTGCAAGATGAAAGTTTCTTTCATAATAAATTCTTTTCTATAATGCAGAGTACACATTTTTGAATGCACAAAGTTTAAGATAGTTGCCAGCCATTGTGAATGATTCATTTCAATTAAGCATTCATATCTCTGGCAGAAAAATATTTTTGTCCAGATTTTTCCTTTATTAAAACAAAACTCCGACGCGTGTGTAGATTAGTGATCTTTTAAACTAACGCATTTAAGATGAAAACAAAATTACGTACTTACCTGGCATGTCAAAATAGGTATGAATTCCATAAATGATAAAATAAGGATCAAGTAAAAATATAATTTCCAGTGGAATAGAAAGTAAAACTTGTCGAAAATTTTGGTTGTTTAAAAAATGGAATGGAAATAAAAATTTCGTTCCGTTTTCATCCTTTTCTTTATATCAAATTGTGCTCGTCCCATATTTTATATAAGAAATGGTTGACAAACAAAATATATTTTTCCAGTAAAGAAGTTTAGATTTAGAAGAAATGTTCTTTTCTTCTCACTCATACCGAAACCGCATCTTTTTTTTTTTTTTTTTTTTTTTTCTTTTTTGGCATTAACACATAGTTTGGCCAGTGCTTGATAGGTATGGGCAATAATGGACAAATAAAGATAGGGGGGAATAGATTTGAAAGCCGATTTATCTTTTTTTTTTTGTATGTTTCCGACTACATTTTGATTGCATTTGAAAGATTAAGGATTAAACTTAATTTCTAAAAGTAAAAAAAATATTTGTACACGTTAAAAAAAAAGTTATGAAAAATGTTTTCAAGGCGAGCTTACAATTCAGCTAAATTTTGAAGTTAAATAAATTCATTGTAAAGATCCTTTAAAAGATAAATATTCGTTTTCTGGGTCTATTTCAAAGATAATTAGTAAAGACCTAAGACATTGAATTAAATAAAGAAAAACACCTTGTTTGTACAAAAAATAGCTTAATTTGTCCAAATACCGTGTGATTCTACCGTTCACAAAAACACAACAAACGAAAGTTTTGTGAACACGGAATATATGGAAGCTCAAACTTTCAACCAGTCGAAAGACTGGAAATGACGTCATGTAATTGAAAGGGAGGAAGGAGGTGCTAGTTTTCTTTTTCCCAGACGTGCATCCGTACATTCCTATCCTGAATGTTTGTATAATTTTTACCATTTTTTTAATTCAATTATTTTTCTACGTTTCTGTTTTTAAATCATTGTTATTATTGTTCAATATTATATAAAATTATGTTACGCCAAAAGTTTCAAATTCATTCAAGCAAGGAAAATATTAAAATCTTACATATAAAAATTATGCGAAACCTGTAATTTAAAAAAAAAGTAGAAATATCTTTTGCTATTATAATTTTGTTGTATATATTGCAGATGAACAAAAACTAATCCGTTGGAACTTCTGCAGTTTACGAACCGTGTTATTTTTTAGATAGGAATTTTAGGTTAAATGACCATTTATAGTATTTATTGTTAGATGAAAGTACACGTGGTGTTTCTGAGTGTTTTAACAATAAACTTATTTCAATTTACAATTTAACAAATTGTTTCGTAGTGTTTTTCTTTAACAGTAAAATTATTATTAAATCTATGTTTTCTCCAAGCATTTTTCAGTATAAAAAATATATAATATACCTTTTTACACCTCATAGTAATGCCGTATTCCATAAAATTACATACTACCGTGCTAGAAAGATACTAACGCCCAAAAGTATCCTATACTTCTATAAGGCCACCATCGTCCATGTTTGGAGTATTGCTGTCATATTTGGGCTGGTGCATCTACTACTAGTCTCTCGCTCCTAGACAAGAGTCGCCAGTCTGACAGGTCCTGAACTGACATCTAAGCTTCAGCCTCTGTCCCATCGGCGAAATATTGCATCCTTCTGCCTGTTCCACAAGTATTTTAATGGTGAATGCACTGGCGAACTGCAGACATTTGTGCCCGCACGACGTAGACACCCTCGACAAACCCCACAAGCAGCTAAATCCCACCCCCACACAATAGAGATCCCTAGATGTAAAAGATCTTTCTACTCCAGTAGTTTCTTCCCCAGAACCACTAGACTCTGAAATTCCATTCCAGGTCCCTGCTTCTCCAATAATGCTTAATTTGTTGATAATATCGGTAATTCGAGAAATTCATTTTCCTTTGAGTTATACTGAATTCATTAATCCACACTTTATGGACTTTTGTCGTAATGCTCCTGTAAAAATGAAATATTTTTTCATTGTTATGTTTTACGATGTTTATTTTCATAAAAATCAAATAACTCCAATCTTTTCTTTTTCTTTTTTTTTACTTAGTAAAGGTATTATGGATGAATCCAAGTTTAGCGTTTGCAAATTTTGCTGGGAAGGGCACTATTGCCAAACGAATTATTTTGCGCTAATAGTTTTTTTTTCTATTTTTTTTTTGTTTGTTAAATTAACTATTGTAAGCAGAGAACAAAACATATTTCCGTAATTATTTTCTATGGATTAATTTGCCTTTAATTTTGGAATTTATACTAATTTCGACATGATTCTTCAGTACGTAAAAATGTTTTCAATTGAAATGTGTTAGTTGTCATATATTTTAATTTTAGACCCATTTTTCGTTTGTAGATTTCTGTGCTAAATTCCTAAATATATGTTTTAATTTAATATATAATCATTTTATAATTTAAATTAAAGAAATTTTAATGTTATTTGAATTAAAGAAAAACATTTTTTTTACAAGTATGCTGTATAGAATTCGATATTTTTAATGTATAATATTACAATGCTAAAGAATAAGAAATATTTAAATAATAGGTTTATATAGACACGGCCAAAATTTGAAAGAGAAGCCAAGTTGTATTTTGTTCATTTTTTTTTTGTAACGAACAAGTTCATGAATTTCAAATAATTTCATCTTGTATCTTAATATGTAGTAATCCCGTGTCGAAATTGAAAAATCCAAAATTTAACGTTCCTTTTTTTTTTTTTTTTAATTTTTTAAAGAAACTTCGGAACGCTTTACAAGACATAATTCGTAATTTTGGAAAAGGAGGAGGTAACAACTATTGTAAATACAGAAATATTATTTTAGCACCTGTATTCATAAACTGCAGATGTTCCAACAGAAACGTGTTTTAAAGATTTTTTTTCTAACAAAATACTGTAAAAATTGGATTTAACTTAAAAACCCTAACTAAAACTAGTGCGGTCCGTCTTCTGCATACACTGAAGAACAAAAAGTAGTCTTTTTACAGACATTAATGGAGGCGTCGTATAAAAAAACAAATATATATATATATATATATATATATATATATATAATTTAATTACATTTTCACCCCAAACAAGGCACATTGCCACTTTGGTGTAGGAGGCTACTATCAGGGGCAACCACTATTGGATACTATGGCGATTTTGGGCAGCAAGATGTCGGTTCATGTTACACTTGAACTTCTGCATGTCAGTACAGTTGGGGAAGCAGGGAGCTGGAATGGAATTCCAGAGTCTAGCGGTTCTGGGGAAGAAACTACTGGAGTAGAAAGATCTTTTACATCTAGGGATCTCTACTGTGTGGGGGTAGGATTTAGCTGCCTGTCGGATTTGTCGAGGGTGTCTACGTCGTGGGGGCACAAGTGTCTGCAGTTCGACAGAGCATTAACCATTAAAATACTTGTAGAACAGACAGAGGGATGCAACATTTCGTCGATGGGACAGAGTTTGAAGCTTAGATGCCAGTTCAGGACCTATCAGATTACCGACTCTTTTGAACCATGTCAGGGAGCGAGAGACTAATAGCAGATGCACCAGCCCAAACATTACAACAATACTCTATACCTGGGCGAATGGTGGCCTTATAGAGGTATAGGATACTTTTGGGCGTTAGTATCTTTCTAGCACGGTAGTATGTAATTTTATGGAATACGGCATTACTATGAGGTGTAAAAAAAAAGTATATTATATATTTTTTTATCCGGCAAAATGCTTTGAGAAAACAGATTTAATAATGATTTTACTGTTAAAGAAAAACACTACGAAACAATTTGTTAAATTGTAAATTGAAATAAGGTTATTGTTAAACACACTCAGAAACAACACTTGTACTTTCATCTAACAATAAATACTACAAATCGTCATTTAACCTGTAATTCCCATCTTAAAATATAACACGGTTTGTAAATTGCAGAAGTTCCAACAGAATAGTTTTTTTTATCTGCAATATATGGGAGAGGATCTTCCTCTGTAATTTTTTATTTTCGTCTAGTTAATTTTTTTTCAACAGATTATTATCGAATGCTCACTGATGTACCAGATTATCCAAAATAAAAACAGCGATTTATCAACTGCATAAGTCTGTATCATTTGGAGAAAATATTTGTTAAAATTGAAATATTTTTGTTTTGTATTTATGATCCAGTTATTAAAAAAAACTAATTTATTTTATTGTGAAATAAAATTTACAAAATAAAAATTTCTCTAATTATTTTTTTCTCTAATCCAAAGTACACATTTGTTGGTGACACAAAAAAAATCAATAATTGGCAGCAACTCTGAATAAAACATTTCAATTTATCATTTATATTTCTGGTATAAAATATTTTTTTCCAGAATTCGCTTACAGTAAAAAAAAAAAAAGATTCTTGTGTAGCTTATTGATTTTGTAAGTTAACACATTTCACATGAAAACAGAATTATATACTTAATGTCGAAATAAGTTTAAATGTCAAGAATTACGAAAACATGATTCAGTTAAAAATAGTTTCAAGTGAAATAGAATTTCTTGAGGTTTTTCGTGTTTTCATATGTGTTTAATGTGGAAGAGTTATGAGACCAATTCAGCATGAAAAAGTTGTTTGTCTCGCTTGACTTACATCGACGTAAATTAAAGGCTTGCCCCTTTTAAACAGAACGTAATTGTAGATGATTTTTTAAAATACATCTAGCATATTTCCTGGATTATTATGCGTAAATTTAAGAACTTATGCAAATGTCGACATGGCGCATACGTACATAATGTTTTCACATGAAAGGATATGGTTTTAAACAATTGCTAATCTACACACACACTATATTTTCTTGTAATTATGTCCTATAGATTAATTTGCCATAATTTTTGGAATTTATACCAATTGCAGCATGATTCGTAGGTACGTAAAGATGTTTGTATTTGAAATGCGTTGATTTGAAATATTACTAATCCACACAAGCAAGAACCGCAGAATCTTAACGAAACGAATATATCATATTTTAAAAGTTTAACGAAAAGAATATATCATATTTTAAAAGTTTAACGAAACGAATATATCATATTTTAAAAGTTTAACGAAACGAATATATCATATTTTAAAAGTTTAACGAAACGAATATATCATATTTTAAAAGTTTAACGAAACGAATATATCATATTTTAAAAGTTTAACGAAACGAATATATCATATTTTAAAAGTTTAACGAAACGAATATATCATATTTTAAAAGTTTAACGAAACGAATATATCATATTTTAAAAGTTTAACGAAACGAATATATCATATTCTTAAAGTCACGTAAATGTAAAATCTGAACATAAACAAATAAACCAATTGGTATAAGAGTAAATGTGAAACTTTCGTAAACAATTTTTCAACTTGTGTTTTACAAGATTACGATGTTGAGGGGAAATTATTCTAATTGAAGGGTTTCCGACCGGCTGCTTTGGAAATTAGATTTTCTAATATTTTAAATTAATGTTATTTTTGATAAAAAAAACGAGGTGTTCTTTTTTTTCTCATTTACATTACAAACATTACGAGGCACATATCCAAAATATTTGAACTTTTTACAAAGATAAAAAATATACTTTATGAAATTCCGACCGGATTTTTTAGAATGAGATATTTTTAAAGAGATTTCGAATCCATGTTTTGTTTTAAATAACGATTAACATTGACGTTTGGCTTTAGAAAATCTCGTCTGCAAAAAAAAACGTCGGAAAAAAATTTATAAATATTTTTATGTTTGGTTACAGAAATTTACAAAGTTTATGATACAAGCTTGAGAAATGTACATAAAAAAACTTTCCTATTAATATTTTTATTATGTGGTTAAAGGAATTTGAAAAGCGTATATATATATATATATATATATATATATATATATATATATATATATATATATATATATATTCTTTATAATTGTCTTGTTTGTTTAATCTTGTCTTAGCTAATTTTGTGTTCTTACCATGATTAATATAATGTATAAATTATAATTTACTTTAAAACATGTCATGAACATCTGTATGGTGGTTATTAAAAAAAACTTAAGTTAGTTCAGTCATCAGGATCTCTCACCACGCGTTGCAGACAAATCCCGATTAATTTTCAAACTAAAACGGTCCAAGTCAGCACAACTGAAAGAGTTGTCGGAAATATGATGCAGTGCTTTACCATTCGCCTTTCAGAACCTCAAACCGGATGTTTTGTCAGAATACATATTTTATATTGATACAATCATAACTTTGTCTTTACTTAAAGCATCCACAAAGCAGTAGAGATATTCGTTTCTAGCTGCTGTAAATTTTTAAATGTTTCCAATTATGACGAAAACAACCGAGATATGCATCGTATTTATGATTGTATCAATATAAGATATTCATCAAAGTTATGATTGTGTCAATATAAAAGATATTCATCATAGTTATGATTGTATCAATATAAAAGATATTCATCATAGTTATGATTGTATCAATATAAAAGATATTCATCATAGTTATGATTGTATCAATATAAGATATTCATCATAGTTATGATTGTATCAATATAAGATATTCATCATAGTTATGATTGTATCAATATAAGATACTCATCATAGTTATGATAGTATCAATATAAAAGGTATTCATCATAGTTATGATAGTATCAATATAAAAGATATTCATCATAGTTATGATAGTATCAATATAAAAGATATTCATCATAGTTATGATTGTGTCAATATAAAAGATATTCATCATAGTTATGATTGTGTCAATATAAAAGATATTCATCATAGTTATGATTGTATCAATATAAAAGATATTCATCATAGTTATGATTG
The DNA here is from genome assembly GCF_053919585.1 of Euprymna scolopes. Lineage (NCBI taxonomy): Eukaryota > Metazoa > Mollusca > Cephalopoda > Sepiida > Sepiolidae > Euprymna > Euprymna scolopes. The sequence continues at coordinate 212,476,626 of NC_136527.1, read as the reverse complement.
TATCAATATAAAAGATATTCATCATAGTTATGATTGTATCAATATAAAAGATATTCATCATAGTTATGATTGTATCAATATAAGATATTCATCATAGTTATGATTGTATCAATATAAGATATTCATCATAGTTATGATTGTATCAATATAAGATATTCATCATAGTTATGATTGTATCAATATAAGATATTCATCATAGTTATGATTGTATCAATATAAGATATTCATCATAGTTATGATTGTATCAATATAAGATATTCATCATAGTTATGATTGTATCAATATAAGATATTCATCATAGTTATGATTGTATCAATATAAGATATTCATCATAGTTATGATTGTATCAATATAAGATATTCATCATAGTTATGATTGTATCAATATAAGATATTCATGATAGTTATGATTGTATCAATATAAGATACTCATCATAGTTATGATAGTATCAATATAAAAGATATTCATCATAGTTATGATAGTATCAATATAAAAGATAGTCGTCATAGTTATGATTGTATCAATATAAAAGATAGTCGTCATAGTTATGATTGTATCAATATAAAAGATAGTCGTCATAGTTATGATTGTATCAATATAAAAGATATTCGTCATAGTTATGATTGTATCAATATAAAAGATATTCGTCATAGTTATGATTGTATCAATATAAAAGATAGTCGTCATAGTTATGATTGTATCAATATAAAAGATAGTCGTCATAGTTATGATTGTATCAATATAAAAGATAGTCGTCATAGTTATGATTGTATCAATATAAAAGATAGTCGTCATAGTTATGATTGTATCAATATAAAAGATAGTCGTCATAGTTATGATTGTATCAATATAAAAGATAGTCGTCATAGTTATGATTGTATCAATATAAAAGATAGTCGTCATAGTTATGATTGTATCAATATAAAAGATAGTCGTCATAGTTATGATTGTATCAATATAAAAGATAGTCGTCATAGTTATGATTGTATCAATATAAAAGATAGTCGTCATAGTTATGATTGTATCAATATAAAAGATAGTCGTCATAGTTATGATTGTATCAATATAAAAGATAGTCGTCATAGTTATGATTGTATCAATATAAAAGATAGTCGTCATAGTTATGATTGTATCAATATAAAAGATAGTCGTCATAGTTATGATTGTATCAATATAAAAGATAGTCGTCATAGTTATGATTGTATCAATATAAAAGATAGTCGTCATAGTTATGATTGTATCAATATAAAAGATAGTCGTCATAGTTATGATTGTATCAATATAAAAGATAGTCGTCATAGTTATGATTGTATCAATATAAAAGATAGTCGTCATAGTTATGATTGTATCAATATAAAAGATAGTCGTCATAGTTATGATTGTATCAATATAAAAGATAGTCGTCATAGTTATGATTGTATCAATATAAAAGATAGTCGTCATAGTTATGATTGTATCAATATAAAAGATAGTCGTCATAGTTATGATTGTATCAATATAAAAGATAGTCGTCATAGTTATGATTGTATCAATATAAAAGATAGTCGTCATAGTTATGATTGTATCAATATAAAAGATAGTCGTCATAGTTATGATTGTATCAATATAAAAGATAGTCGTCATAGTTATGATTGTATCAATATAAAAGATAGTCGTCATAGTTATGATTGTATCAATATAAAAGATAGTCGTCATAGTTATGATTGTATCAATATAAAAGATATTCATCACAGTTATGATTGTACTAATATAAAAGATAGTCATCATGGTTTATGATTGTATCAATATAAAAGATAGTCATCATAGTTATGATTGTATCAATATAAAAGATATTCATCGGTGAAAATTAAAAAAACTAAAAAAACTAATTTAATTATTTTTTTCACTGCAGATATTCCTGCTTGGTCGCCTGTGTTGGATTTGAATTTTCGTTAACATTTGCTACAGAGAGAACCATATGCTTGTTTGTGAAATATAAACAAACATCTGTTGCAAAAATACTCTACATTCTAAGTTTTATAAAATCTTCAGAAAAAACTGAATAATCTGTCATAAACATCTTGGTATTCTTGTTTCAAAAGATAATTACTGAAACATGCAAGCACACGGTGAATATAAACCATATTTTTGTTTGATGTGTGAACAGACTTCTTCTCGACAAAGACATCTAGTGCCACAAATGATAATCCACTCTAGACAAAAACATTATTCTTGTACAATATGTGGATCTATTTTTTCTCAGAAAGGAAATCTTATGCAACATATGATAAACCACGCCGAGGAAACCTCATATTCTTGTGAAGTGTGTAGCTATGTTTGTCACGAGAAGGAAAAGTTTGCAACACATATAGAAACTCACACTGGGGTAAAACAATATTCTTGTGCACACTGTAAACTTTCTTGTACTACAAAATCAAATTTAGTGAAACATATGAAAACTCACACTGGCGAAAAGTCATATTCTTGTGAATTATGTGATTATTCTTTTTCTCAAAAATCAAGACTTGCAAGACATATGAAAACTCACACTAGGAAGAAAACATATTCCTGTGCACAATGTGAATATTCAAGTTCTCAGGAACAAAGTCTTGTGAGACATGTAAGAAGGCACACTGGTGAAAAACCATATTTTTGTCAACAATGTGGATATTCGTGTTCTGTTAAATCAAATTTAGTGAGGCATATTCGAATCCACACTGGTGAAAAGCCATATTCTTGTGAAAAATGTGGAAGTTCGTTTTCTCGAAAATTAATTTTAGTGGAACATATGAAAACTCACAGTGGAGACAAGCCATATACTTGTGAAATATGCGAATATTCTTTTTCTCAAAAATGTAATTTAGTGAGACATCTGAGAATTCACAGTGGAGAAAAGCCATATTCTTGTGAACAATGTGGAAATTCGTTTTCTCGAAAATCACATTTAGTGGAACATATGAGAAGTCACAGTGGAGAACAGCCATATTTATGTGAAATATGTGGATATTCTTTTTCTCGAAAATCACAGTTAGTGTCACATATGAAAACTCACACCTAATGTTTTCATGCCCAATTTTAATATCAGATGGCCTTTACACTGACCGGCACAACAAAGTATGTAAGTACCTCCATTGGAAGATCTGTGGAGAGATGCAACTTGACAGAGCAACGAACATCTGGGAACATGAACCACCACCAATAACATGAAATGGAAAAGTGATCGTGTTCTATGACAAATACATACAGGCGGGCAGATAAATGAAAGACAAAGCTATCAAACCAGATATTGTAATATGGAACAAGCCCGATAGAACTGCGCTCATTATCGATGTCACAGTCCCAAATGATTTTAGCCTTAATAGAGCCGAACGGGAAATAATAACAACATATCAGGACCTAAAAAATGATCTAAAAACGACATGGTCTCTGAAAGAAATAAACATTATACCGATTGTGATAGGAGCAACTGGGTTAATAAAAAAGAATCTTCCTAAATACTTAAAAGCAATCCCTGGAAGACCAAGCTGTAACGAAATACAATTAGCAGCCATAAAGGGAACATCATCTATTCTTAAAAGAGCCCTTGAATATAAATTTAAATCATAACAGAATCAAGTGTTAGCTCCAGGAGGGAGCCCCTTGATATGTTAAAACACTTAAGTTTAATAAAAAAGAGAAATACATGTGCCAATATTCGTTTTTTAAAAATCAATTTTAATGACACATATGAAAACTCACAGTCGGGAAAAGCCATATTCGTGTGAACAATGTGAATATTCAAGTTCTCGTGAACAAAATCTTACAAGACATATGAAAAACACACTAAAGTAAAAAAAACACATAATATAGGAATATTCAAGTTTTAAGACACAAAATCATGCGACACATTTGAAAACTGATGAAAACCCATATTCTTGTGAATATTCTTTTTTTATAAATCAAGTTAAATGAAACATATTCGAATTCACAACATTCTAATAACTATGTATCTCATAAAGAATTCAAATGTTAGCTCCAGGTAGTAGTGATTGGCTACCACTTGATCTCTGATAACTACGACTGAAGTAAAACAAAACAAAAAGGAAAAAATCTTATAAATTATGTAAATATTTTTGTTCTCAAAAATAATCTTTAGTTACAAATGAAGTCTCACACTGGCGAAAAGTTATCTTTCGAATTATGTGAATATTGAAAATCTTATAAACACAATCTCGCAAGACATAAAAAACACACATAGTAAAATCATACCTAACTAATATTCCTTATGAACACAATTTCGCAAGACATAAAAAAACAGTGTGTAAAAGCCATATTCATGTGAAGTATAGGACACATTTCAGAACTCACATTTGTTATTCTTTAAAACAATGTGTATATTATTCTTATACTTCATATTTATTGAGATTAATTAACATCATTCTCAAGTCTCTTAATGATTTGCAGTGATTTTAACATGAAGATACTATTCATTATAAGAAAAACTTGACTAAATATTAATAAAAATGATGTCTCAATCCATCAAGCACATCTCATGTTGAGAATTGGGGCAATCTTTATTAATAGAAATCAGCTGTTAATGAAAACGCCGGTTTCCATGACGCAATAACATGAAAATATTAGGAAAATACAAACAAATGGTGTAGGCCTTTCTATCTGTGAGACTTGTAGTCCAGTCAGGACAGAAATCAGTCAGATATTAAGTCTTGATAAAATATATACTCGTTTGTATCAGAGAATAGAATTGCTACAAATACTCCATCTTTGAAAAGCATACCAAATTAGAAAATAAAAATCCAATAAAATCATGGCTGAGAAAAAAGAAAGCGACCTTCTTGAAATGAGAATATAATATACTGGTTCGCCCGCCAAATGAACTGTCATTAACATGATTGTCCTGTTTCCTTAATGAGGACACAAATATCAGCTCTCATAATTAAAACACGAGAATCATAATTACCATCATTCAGTAATAAATCACCTCAGAAGCATAGATAAAATTCAATCTCTATTCATCTGTTAATTTAAACAGTTTGAATCATTGGCATCTCAACACTTACAACCAAGATATTATTTGTGAATTGATTCCCTTGTGAGACTTTATCACCAGCGGCTAATAATGGAAAACACTGCCACCGGCACTCGCTGGACTTTGGTTCTTTCTCGCCACTACCATCGACTAAGCTACTGCAAATAACTGGGAAATAACCTTTGAATTTGTGAGACAGCTAAACTGGCATTATTTTTTAAAAGTTTGTCTCTAAATTCAGTTTTGGGATGTCATGTGCTGTGAGGTGCTGATGAATGTAGTTATTTTAAATGTTAGGAAACTAGTCCGTCAAAAAGAAAAAAAAATGATTATAAAAGAAACAAACAAGAGTTGTATCTGCTTTTCAAAAAAAAAAATGCACGCCTCCCGATTATTGAAGCCTTGTTAATCCGAATTTAAAAAATAAAGCCATTAACCAGGCTCAATACGAAACGGATGGTATGCTCAAATGCTAAGTATTTTAAGTATTTTAAACGATTTAAATCGTCATTCCATTCAATTCACTATTTCATATTTTATTTTTAAAAGATTTTATCCTTCGCATGAGGACGACCAATGGAGGTCGGAAACGTTCACGAATATGTCAATTTAAGTGTATGATATTCATTCGAACACACATTTTATTATTTTAAAACAATATAATCTATTGGAAAAAATCACATTATCCTAATTCGAAAATCTGACAGACAAAATATGAAAAATACCATGGACGGAAAGAAGCCCTGTCCATTGACTACATCGACCTAAACAACACTATTGACTATTAAGCCGTAAAAACATATCTAATCTACAGCAATATATTCATTGAGGCTTAACTTCAAAAACTTATTAGAAAGACGGTCTAATCGACGGCAATATATTCATTGAGGCTTAACTCCAAAAAAATTATTGGCAAGACGGCAACGACCATGGTTGGCTGGACGAATAGGGTCTTCAATAGTAGGATAATGTCGATTACACAGATGAAAGTGTATCGAAGTTACATGCACAATGATCTATTAAACCTGATATAGTTATATGAAATATAATAAAGAATAAATCAAACTTAGTAGAAATGTTATATAATAATTATATGAGTAACTGAACTCATGGACAAGAAATTAGAAAATACCTGGCAAATATACTCGGTGAATTGAAATGAGATTAGATTATTTTCTTTTAAAATGTTCAAACCGTCTTTATGTCAATGTAATTAGTCTACTTGGGCAGCATTTTTTCATTTATGCAGGTTTCATTGAAAAGCAGAGACAACTCTTGTTTGTTTCTCTCATAATCTATTTTTCTTTTTGACGGACTAGTTTCCGAACATTTAAAATAACTCCATTCATCAACACCTCAAAGCACACGACATCCCAAAATTGAATTTAGAGACAAACTTTAAAAAAACACTGCCATTGTACCTGTCTCACACTCCCGATTATTGAAGTCTTGTTAATCAGAATTAAAAAAAAACTTCACCAGGCTCAAAACGAAACGGATGGTACGCTTACATGCTAAGTATTTTAAGTATTTTAAACGATTTAAATCATCTTTCCATTCAACTCATTATTTCATATATATTTTTTTTAAATTTTATCATTCGTATGAGGACGACCAATGGAGGTCGAATATGTCAATGTAAGTGTATGATATTCATTCGAACACACATTTTATTATTTTAAAACCACATGATTGATTGGAAAAAAAGTCACATTATCCTAATTCGAAAATCTGACAGACAAAATATGAAAAATACCATGGACGGAAAGAAGCCCTGTCCATTGACTTCATCGACCTAAACAACACTATTGACTATTAAGCCGTAACAACATATCTAATCTACAGCAATATATTCATTGAGGCTTAACTCAAAAACTTATTGGCAAGATTGCAACGACCATGGTTGGCTGGACGAATAGGGTCTTCAATAGTAGGATAATGACGATTACACAGATGAAAGTATGCCGGGCTTACATGCACAGTGTGAAGCTGGTCATCTACTCTCGCCATTATAACATATGCAACGTTTTATACAGTTTTACCAACGTTACTCATTGAAAGCTTCAGACTTTTAAAAAAATTGCATTTAATATTTTTAATTTCGTTTTCAAACAATTCATGAATAGAATGACTGTACAGATTAAAAATAAAATCATATTATCTGCATACACTGATTTCTGTATTTATACAAATTTGCAAGTTATCGATAAATCATTTTTTTAATTCAGTTACTTTATTACGAATTATTAAAATCCAATAATACGAATTTCGTATTGACGATTTTTCATTCTATGAATAATATACTGGATTATAATTGTAATGTCCGTCTATAATTAATGGAACATAATTTGTAAAAAAAAAAACTATCATCTTTGTAACCTAACTTCTAAGCTTGTTCAAAACACTTTATTTAATTTGATCATTGTAAAAAGATTTAACGTGAACCGATATCTTGCTGCCCAACTCCTCACATAGTACCCCTGTGGCTTATGTATCTGATTGTAGCCACCTACATCAAAGTGGCAATGTGCCTTGTTTGGGGTGAAAATGTAATAATAAAAAAACGAAATACATAAGGCCCGGAGTTCGAGTCTTAACAACAGTCAAGCTATGCTGAAGAGGGGTAGGACTCCGAAAAACTCGTGTACATAGATAACTGTTTTTGAAAATAATAAATAAATAAATAAATACGTCCAAATAAAAGGTGGTCGACTTTCTAAGAAAACACCAGATCTCCAAGGGGAAGACATTAGCCTTAATATCGTTTAAAAATCAACAACAAAAACATATATCTTGTCAGACGAGTGTCACTCCCTCAGACACTTAAAGTCCATGAGCCCAAAAATGACTTTTTTTTAGCCCTACTGGTGAATTCACACTCAAGCAAGCATGATACTGAAGACAGTCATTGAGATCAATCATTACATGCTTCCAGCATTTCAAGCCTCCACGCGTCACAACTTTTCCATCGCCACAGGACCATTTTTATAGACAAATGCCCGAGGGAGTATCTATACACAGATGATGTTACAGAGTCTTAGCTTTGTACGACAGCTAAGTCTCTCGCTCTCGGTTCAAAATGTTGAGATCAAGCAGCAAGCAAGAGCAAGATAGCCAGCAGCAAGTTAAACTGCAGACCAGCTAATGCGGGTACTGGTCTCCTGCTTTGTTTTTTTAAATCAGATTTGCTTCTCCTAGAAAGGTTGCTTTCACCATGGCTTACGAGAGCCCTCTACACCCTAACACACACACAAACACACGGTGCTAGTTGGTCGTTGACCCTGAAAAAAGGGTTCATTCGCCCTTTGGAAGGTCTTGTTTTTAATCCTTCAGGGAGACTAGCCGCCCTCCTCACCAAACAATTTGATGGGGAAACCAGTTTAGTCGCCGGTGACCCGATCATGAGGCAGGTAGTACTGGGTTACATGGAACCAGTAGCATATGACATGACCTGAAGTCTCTCTCTCTCTCTCTCTCTCTCTCTCTTATATATGAGCAAACAGTTAATAAAATATGTTAAAAAATCACTTTGAAATGAGTTAAAAACATATTTAATCTGAAAAGGAAACACTAGATAAATGGATAGTCCTTAATCCGCGGAGTTTCGAAGAAATACTCTCCTTCTTATCAGAGGGTAGGAATTAGCAAAATGCGGGATCGGATTTTGCATGCAGAAGTATTTGATGAAACAACAAGTAAGTCAAAGATCTTACTTGAAAAAAAAAAAGTTAAGCAGAGGGAATATGGTAAAGAAAAAGGTGATTACACATGAATGGATAGTCTGGTGGAAGATAAAAAATCCAATGACGGTAAAATCCAAATGTAAAACTTCAAGAAAGTTAAAAGAATTTCAATTTGTACAAGTAAAATCCAAGGGAATTCCCGTAATTGGAAGATGTTCCATAATAATCCAAAGGCAGAAATCCATGGAATAATTGACAAACATGTGTACAAAGAAAAAAATAATATTAATAAAAGAAAAATAAGATGTGCTTTTCACTCTACTTCCGAGATATAACTATAAATAAAAAAAGATCTAGGAAGAAAAAGGAGAGAAAAAATGATAAAGTTAAATATAAAATAAAGGGAAACAAAAGTCAAAACGACCCAGACAGGAAATGTTAAAGGCGCGAAAATATATAGAGAGCAAAATAATATAGTTCAACTGAAATGTACAGGTTATCACTTAAAAAAAATGTCAGCAACACTAACGACACTAAAAGGAAAATAAAAAATAAAAAAGGAAAATAAATAAATAAATATATAATGAATAAATAGAAAATAAAGAATAAATAAATAAATAAAATATAATATAATAAAAAATAAAATATAATATATAATATAAAATTAAATTAAATAAGAAAAGAATAAAGATAACAAATAAAAATTATTCAAGGGGAGAAGAAGGCCGGTATCTGCAATTTCAGGAAAAAATGTAAGTAAATTCTTATAGTAAAATTTAAGTAAATATACATACACAATATATATATATATATATATATATTAATTAATTAATTACTAACTAGATAACTTTTGTGTTTTAATGTATTATCATTCTTTTATTCATTACAAAAATGGCCACCACTTATAACATCATAACACGTAACAGTTACATTGGTTAATATCCGGAAAACTACAACTATTGCATTAGATAAAACATGCGGAAAAGTATCTGTTCAGTACCGTGAAAATTTGATTTAAGAGTAAATGTATTCATTATAAGGCCTCGATAGTTCGAATTGAAGGTAGGTAGAAGAGTAACTTATCTTACTTTTGTTACTTTTTTTGTTTGTTGGCTTCTCTTAACAGAACTCCCTACAACGGTGGATTGTTATTTTTAATTCTATTTCATTTTTTGTTGCCGTAAAAAGTGGAGATATAGAAGAAACTAATTAAAACTAAGTATTGCAGTATTGCAGTATTGCACCGATTAAAAAATAAAATTTAAAAAAAAAAAAGCGGACAAATTTTCGTTTCATTTCGCTAGAATAAGATTATATGTTTTCATTCTTACACCCAGTTCAGTTTCTTGATACAACTTTAAGATGAACTATTTTTCGTCGCGGAAGCCGATAAGAAACCTGTTAATATTTTATTTTTTATGATTTTAACCGTAGTTCGACTAATCCAATTAATAAAATAATGTTCAGTTTTACAAAAATAAGCCTCACTTTTACATTTTAATTTATTTTATTATTTAATGAATTTGACACAAAACGAGAAATTTAAAAAAAAAAAAAAAAACAAGACTTAATTAATTGCCAAATATAATCTAAACAATTCGGCACATTTAACTCATGAACAGATATTTTTACACGAGGAACGAAATAATGATTACACCGCGTTACGAAGACGTTTAGTCATTGTTCTGTAGCCGTTTATTTTCTCTACAAATAATTTCACCCTTAAATCGTGTTTTTCATCATTCAAATTTGATTCTTTTATATTTCATATATTTTATTTCTTAATGAATTGGACACACAAAACGAAAGTTGTATCAATTTACTAAAGAAATCATAAAAAAGCAAAACAATTTTTCTGTTTTGAACACAAAAGAAAAAACGAATTTCACCCTTTTTTTTTAATTGAATTCCTGGAATGAAAGTTTATTTTATTTTATTTAAGAAAAAAAACAAACAAACAAACGAATTTCACCCTTTTTTTTTAATTGAATTCCTGGAATGAAAGGTAAGTTTATTTTATTTTATTTAAGAAAAAAAAACAAACAAACAAACGAATTTATCCCCATCTCGAAATGACAGGTAAGATTTTTTTTACACTTAAAAAAATTAAATTTAATAACTTCTTAAAATAAGTTTAATTTTATTGCTTATTGTTTTCGTCTAGACGTATAAAAAATAAGTTTCCTATTAAAAAATGGCGCTTCTACAGAATAGGGACGAGATTTTGTATTCGATTAATGTAGTTTTCAGATAAAAGCAATGGTTTCAACTGATTTTTTGTCAATTCTAATAAATTACAATGGTAACTTCCAACTTATGCAGTCGAAATTACCTGAATTTTACTGAATTAAACAACAATTTAATCGTATTAGCAGGTGAAAAATCTCCGCCAATTTTTTTAAATAAAAACGGAAAATTATTCCCTTTTTCATTCTGTGCTTTTACGATCTTTTAATCAAATATTTTTTATTTTCTTTGAAAAATAATTTTCCACCATATCGATAATCGTAATTTTTGGATATAATCATCTTAAAAATACAAAGAATACATAGATACCATTGTTTTCATGTGAAATTCAGTTTTACGATGTCCGAAATTTTGTTCCAATAGTGCAGAAGCTCTAAAAAATCTCTAAAAAATATTCAATTTGACATTTGCATTTTTATCAAAAACTATTTATCGAAATAATACTTATTTCTTAGAAAATAATAATAATGTTAACCATAAACAAAATAATTTAATTCGAAGTTGGTTGAATTGTTAAACAAATTAACACAAAAACTGCTTTTTAATATTAAATAAACAATTTAATATTAAAAAGCAGTTTTTGTGTTAATTAAAAAAATATTATTCTATTTACATTTACATTTTATGTTGATAGAAAATTCTGTTTGATTTTCTAAAATCCCGTTTGATTTTTAATGTTTTATCCAATGTTTCACGTTTTAGAATGGGGATTACTTCATTTTATAAAGTTTACATAGAATTTTCACCTATTACTAATTAGCAGGAATTTAATGAAAAAAAGATATTGTTAAATTTTTACAATTACACCCAGTGTAGTTAATTCATTAAAACTATCCAAAATCTACCTTTGCGGGTGGGGTGGGGGCTGGGGGCTATTACACTTCAAGTCCTTTTAAAAAAATCCGCAAAGAAGCAATTAAAAAAGATAAAAATAAATATTAAAGATTTCCAAGTTGGGATCGCTTTCCTATATAAATTTAACGTAGAATGAGCACCCACTTCATGGCCAGTTAACGATCAACACGACATGTAATCGTTCAGTTTCCATATTTTAGCAAGGGGGTATAGACTCGTAAAGGTTTTTGCTTTTTTACTTTTTTTTAAGGAGACATAACAAAATTAAAAAAAAAGTATCACTGTGATATTTATTGGGCAGGTATCTGTCAGTATGTTGTTTTATTTTCGATTTTTAAGCGAGTATAGAGTCAAACAAGATGACCCTCTTATGTCATTGTTTTCCTATTTAAACATAAAACTGAGCACTGTTTTTTTTTTTAAATTAGTAACTAGATATTTTTAAGCTTGTTCAAACATAATAGTAAAAAAAAAGTAGAATTTGTTAATGGTTAAAAAGACCTTGGTGGGTTAGATTGTAAAATATGAATAAACATGCGAAAAAAGTTAAAACACAAAACGCTCATCCGGATTGTTAGGGTAGTATTTTATCGGGTTTGGGTTAGGTAACAATTATGTGTTTAATGGTTGTTTTTACCACTTTTTCCTTTTTTGTGTTTATACTACAAAATTCCACTTTATTTATGAAATTCTAAGCTGAAAGTAGAAATACGTTAGCGTGTTAAATAATAATGTAATTATTAATGACAACAGACTTAAAAATATTTTTCACAAGTAGAACTCTCCAGTTTTTATATAAACGGCATAGATGACACTTTTTTAAATATCGAATATGAACTTGAATATTAAAATTTAAGAAAGCAAACAGCAATATTACTCTGCTAACTTTAGTTTATTCAATTGTTAAGTGAACGTACAGAATAGTTAACAGCATGTGGCCTCTATTCTAGAATAGTGCTGCATCAGGTTAGGTAACACTTATTTGTTTTTGTTTTTGACCACCTTTTCCGATTTTGTGTTTATACTATAAAATTGTTAGGTGAAAGTACAAAGTAGTTAGTATGAACCCACTTTCCCATGTTAAGAATGGCTTCCTAAATAATGACGTTCTTATTAATGATGGGCGGCTTAAATTAACATTTTTAACAATTTTATATGAACAAAATCGATGACAATTCTTCAAATATCAAATATGAATTTGAATATTAAAATTTAAGAAAGCCGGTATGTTTAGTTTATTAAATTGCTAAGCGAAAGTACAGAATAGTTAACAACATGTGGACTCTATCCCCCCATCCCCTTCGAAAAAACCACAGAAAGCCAAAACTGATATGAGCCACTTCTCCCAGACCCCACAAAAACCTACTAATGATTACAGGCCTCTTTTAACCAATATTATGTAGCTTGAAAATCTCGTTTGCTTTTTTTTTTATGTTTTATCCAATGTGTCAGAATGAGGATTACTTCACTAAAAATATCAAAAATCTACTTGGGGGGCCCAGTGTATTACACTTAAATTTAATTTAACGTAGAATGAGCACCCACTTTGTGATCAGTTAACGACCAACAAGACATATAATCGTTCAATTTCCATATTTTAGAAAAGGGGTGTATACTCATAATGGTTTTTGCTTTTTTTTTTTTAGCTTTTTCTGGATGAGGTGTAGAGCCTGTGTTTCAAAACAGATATGATCCACTCCCGCCCCTCCCCGCCAAAAAACTACTAATGATTACAAGTCTCTTTGATTGAAAAATGTTCAGTTTTTATAGGAAAGAGATTCCCAATCTTAACTATTAAATAATAATTATTAATTATTTTTTGTGGATATTTTTAAACCTGTTCAAACATAATAGTAAAGAAAGTAGCATTTTTAAATTGCTTTTTTACTGGATATTTTTAAACCTGTTCAAACATAATAGTAAAGAAAGTAGAATTTTTAAATTGCTTTTTTACTGGATATTTTTAAACCTGTTCAAACATAATAGTAAAGAAAGTAGAATTTTTAAATTGCTTTTTTACTGGATATTTTTAAACCTGTTCAAACATAATAGTAAAGAAAGTAGAATTTTTAAATTGCTTTTTTACTGGATATTTTTAAACCTGTTCAAACATAATAGTAAAGAAAGTAGAATTTTTAAATTGCTTTTTTACTGGATATTTTTAAACCTGTTCAAACATAATAGTAAAGAAAGTAGAATTTTTAAATTGCTTTTTTACTGGATATTTTTAAACCTGTTCAAACATAATAGTAAAGAAAGTAGAATTTTTAAATTGCTTTTTTACTGGATATTTTTAAACCTGTTCAAACATAATAGTAAAGAAAGTAGAATTTTTAAATTGCTTTTTTACTGGATATTTTTAAACCTGTTCAAACATAATAGTAAAGAAAGTAGAATTTTTAAATTGCTTTTTTACTGGATATTTTTAAACCTGTTCAAACATAATAGTAAAGAAAGTAGAATTTTTAAATTGCTTTTTTACTGGATATTTTTAAACCTGTTCAAACATAATAGTAAAGAAAGTAGAATTTTTAAATTGCTTTTTTACTGGATATTTTTAAACCTGTTCAAACATAATAGTAAAGAAAGTAGAATTTTTAAATTGCTTTTTTACTGGATATTTTTAAACCTGTTCAAACATAATAGTAAAAATAAGTCGAATTTTTAAATTGCTTTTTTACTGGATATTTTTAAACCTGTTCAAATATAATAGTAAAAATAAGTCGAATTTTTAAATTGCTTTTTTACTGGATATTTTTAAACCTGTTCAAACATAATAGTAAAAATAAGTCGAATTTTTAAAATTACATTTCGTGAATGTATTGAAATCTGTTCAAACATAATAGTAAAAAGAAGTAGAATTTCCAATGGGTAAAAAAAAACATGTTGGGTTACATTGTAAAAGGTTACCAAAATATGTTTTGTTTTTATTTTGATTTTTTTCTATAACAATAAGATTTATTTGGAGTTTTTTATTTGTTTTTTTTATGTTTTTTTAGCACATATCAACCAGGTTTTTCATTTCTAAAATTTAAAGCACGCTTATATATAATTAGATTGTGCTTTTGTGAAATAGCGACTAAAAATGGTGTTTCTACTTTTCATGTATTAAACTTCTCTAGTGACCATCTTTTCCAGTGAGGGTTGTTACACCAAGTATTTATTTCAGCATTAAGTGAGACAATCACATATACCTGTAGACGAAGCTGTCAATTTTAGATATACTATTATTTTAGCATTAAGTGAGACACACTTAGCTAGTGATTTACATTTTATGTGTTAATCTAAATTATTCACGATATTGTCTCAGTACAATGATCATGTACATGTTTTATAAATATTAGGTGTAACAGCCATTACTGGAAAATATGGTCCTGTAGAAGAAGCTGTCAACTTTAGAGATACAATCAACCACATGGGTTGTGTTCTCACAAGTGTTTAAATAGTGGTCTCTGAAGGTGAGCTTATCACGACTTTGCAATTCTTTACTCAATTCGATAAAGAAGCAATTCCTGTTCATTGATATTTCAGCATTGACACACACTTAGTGATTTATCCCTGAAATAACTAAATGTAGTTTGCTTTTACTGTTCTGCTGTTTACTCCATTTGCAGTGGAATCATATTGACAAAGAAAGTAAGATAAATAAAAACCTGGCTATACATAGGTCACTCTGTAAGTTACTTCATTAAAGCCGTACAAGTATGTAAAATTGACAATGTCAAAAGAACAAACTAAAAAAAAAAATTAAACTAAAAGTGAACAGTAGTTACGTAAATCATCAATTGGTCCGATATTTTCTATAAAAAATCTATCAAATCATATGCGATATGATTATGATATGAAATCCGATATTTTCCATAAAAAACTATCAAATCATTTGTGATATGATTATGATATGAAGTTCGATATTTTCCATAAAAAAACTATCAAATCATTTGTGATATGTTCATAATATTATGATATCAGGTTTTGATGTTGATCATCAGTTGCTACACTCAAACACCATTTTGCCATTTTGTTGGATATTTTCAAAAAGCAAGTATCAATTCGGTAAACATCTCTGATATTATTATGATATGTTCTTGATCATGACACACATGTGACATCGTCAGCTGCTACACTCAAACAATAAATCATTTTGATGAAAAAAAAGATCAGGAAGAAACTCATTCGCAAATAATACTGCCATACACAGACTAATAATGCATTCAACACTGTTTACTGCAGTTTCAGCAGGTTTCCGAGATTTCACTTGAGCTAGTTGCCAAGAAGTTGCTAGAAAGAGGTATATTGTGCAGTAACGCCCCTAAGAAAATATTTGATTCCAGTGGTTATGGTTTAATATGGTGGTTAAAGATTCAAACAAAACAAAAAAAAAACTTCATAAACAGATGTGGAGACAATGATCTGCCCCACAAGATTTTAAACATGTACAATAAAAAACACTTTTAATTAAAAAAGAAACAACTATAAGAAGGTCCTGCATATGACCTTAAACTATATATATATGGTGAGGCTCCACATTGTGGCCTTGGAGAGTGTGGGACCACCCTTTTATTGCCATTGCTCCCAGGTCCACTCTTATCCGGAGTGGTAGTACCTGTTAAGGTCCCGACTATGGATAAAATAGAAACCAATCTAATATATATATATATATATATATATATATATATATCATTAAAAAACTGTTCTTCAAAATAACTGAATTCAGCATTAAATAACCTGAAAAACAAAAACAACCAAACCAAACATAAGAAAAGAGTATGTTAATTGTTACACATCGCTGGTAAAATATTCGTGTGATACTCAATAGAATCATTGATTCACAGAGCATGATATAAAGAGGTATATTGTGTGGTAAAGTCCCTAAGAAAAGATTCCATTTCAGTGGAGATATTTAAATATGGTGGTTTAAGATTCAAACAAAACAAAACACTTCAAGAACTGTTGGTGCAGATATGGAGACAAGGGTCTGCCCCAGAAGATTTTAAACACACACAATAATAAACCACTTTTAATTAAAAAAAAACATAACAAAAGAGTATGTAGTAATCATCGTAGAATTTAATTGTTAATCATAACTGGTAAAATATTCAATAATAAACCACTTTTAATTAAAAATATATTAGTGTAATAATCAATAGAATCATTGAATCACAATGTAGTTTTCGATTACATTAAAGAATAATGCTATTTGTGAGTAATCACGAGAGAATGAGGAACACGAAAACAAAGGTTATTAACTCTGCCAAAAAACATTTTCTGTGACATTGATCATCACCAACTAATGTACTAAACAAGGATTTGTGTTATCCCCCAGTTTTTCATTTAAAGTGATGTTCAATCATGCGTTTGGTGACTTTTCATTCGGAATTAACTTCTGATAATAATAAACATAGTTGCATATCAAGCATGTGTTTGAGACTTTGAATTCAAGAATGCAGACATCTTAATCTTCTCTTTGCTTATGATGCTGACCTCATTCAGTCTTCGTTTGCTGGTCAACAGCGACAGAAACGCTTAGACTGACAATTAAAATTGCATCAGCCTCATGTATATACTTACAAATGCTTTGGGTTACAAAGCAAATTTAAGATGGGATTTTAATGTCATCAGTTATTCAATTATGGGAATAGTGATTATTCTTATTTTCAGAGCCTCCTATGTCGAACACAATGATAGAGGCCATTATATATATATATATATATATATATATATATATATGCGTAGATCATCGTATAACGATTTGATCACTGTCTGTCTGACGTAATGAACATTTAAATTAAAATGTTTAAAATTCAACGCTATTTCACACGGTTAATGGTAGCCGAATGGATACGGCCTCCGCTAATCGAGCCAGAGATGTCTCGTGTCGCGGGGTTCGAATCGTTCGACTGGTAGTAATCGTGACACCCTGCACTGAAGAATCCCTAAAGGATGAAACACTAGTGTCTGTAGGTATTTAATTATTATAGTAAAAAAAAATAATTATATATATATATATATATATATATATATATATATATATATATATATGTAATGGAGACACTTTAACTTATGATTCTTTTTTATTTTTGCGATTTTCCGGTATCAAAACCAAAAATATTAATAAAAGTCCATAGTTGTTGCTATCACGAGCTGTTTCAATTCGTCCATGAATCATCACCATATGTTTAAGTAAAAAGTCCGAAGGAGGGAAAATGAGAATTTTAAGTGAAAACCTAAAATATACACTAAACGGCGATAAGTTAAAATATATAGTAAATGAAAACTCGATTAAAAATACAAGTCAATTAAAAATTCGAATATTAATATCAGCAAGTTAATGGACACCATTAACAAAGTCCGTCGAACTACTCTAGACATGTTAGAACGTTACTGTTTTTCTTGAATGCAATAACATTTATAGTGGGTTGAAGGGTTCTAATATATGACGCTTCAAGAATTTTTAATATTTTCATGTTGTATCATTTTTATGTTACAAACGAGGACCTTTCTATTTATATATTTATATATCAATGTCTCTTATGTCTTCACTATGATCAATATAAAAATTTCAGGTATAAATGTTTATAAAGTATATGTTAAAAACACCTGTGTAGACTCTCCCTTTGTTAAGTTATGAAACATCCGATTATTTTCTTCTGTGTATCATAGTAAGTTTTGAGTAAACAAGACTTTATGAGTTCCAGATAATATTGATAAAAACAAACAATATGTAAACGATGATATTAAATATTACAATTCAGTTATTTCTTTTATTTATTTACAGATGTTCCTGCTTGCTGATTGTTATTACATTTTTCTGGATCATTATACTATAGAAAATTATTGATATAAAAGACAACCCTTATATGTATGCGAATATGTATTTCCTCAAATACTACTATTTCAAAATTTTTTGCTTTTGAAAGACAGTAAGGTACAAAAATCGATTCCATTAAAATATCTTTTACATACGTAAAAATAAACATTGTATTCTTGTGTAGTAGGGTATTTTCAAAATACTGCAAGAGTGATATTCTCTAGTATTCATAACGGGTTAAAGTTTAGTAAAACATGCAAGTATACAGTGAGGAAAAGCTACATTCTTGTGTCGTATGTGGATATTCTTCTTTTCAAAAATTACATTTAGTGAAACATATGAGAACTCACACTGGAGAAAAACCACATTCTTGTGAAGTGTGTGGATATTCTTGTTCTCAAAAAATAAATTTAGTGACACATATGAGAACTCACACTGGGGAAAAGCCACATTTTTGTGAAGTGTGTGGATATTCTTGTTCTGTAAAATCAGCATTAGTAACACATATGAGAACTCACACCGGAGAAAAACCACATTCTTGTGAAGTGTGTGGATATTCTTGTTCTCGAAAAAATATACTCGTGAGACATATAAGAACTCACACTGGTGAAAAGCCACATACTTGTGAAGTGTGTGAATATTCATGTACTCAAAAATCATCTTTAGTCACACATATGAGAACCCACACTAGGGAAAAACCATATTCTTGTGAAGTGTGTGAATATTCTTGTTCTACAAAATCAAATTTAGTGAGACATATGAGAATTCACACTGGGGAAAAGCCACATACTTGTGAAGTGTGTGGATATTCTTGTTCTATAAAATCAATGTTAGTGGGGCATATGAGAACTCACACTGGGGAAAAGCCATATTCTTGTGAAGTGTGTGGATATTCTTGTTCTATAAAATCAAATTTAGTCAATCATATGAAAACTCACACGAATATCTATGTATCTCATATAGACTTCAAGTGTTAGCCCCCAGGTTGTGAGCCCCTTGATTTCTGATTACTTCGACTGAAGTAAGATAAAACAAAAGTGGGACACGCTACATTCTTGTGAAGTTTGTTGATATTCTTGTTCACGAAAATCTACGCTAGTGACACATATGAGAAATCAAATTTAAAAGTGGGTTATTATTCATGTTCTGAAAAATGTTCTGTATTGAGAACTCACACTGGTAAAAAGGTAGCCCTCCACCATAGACAAAGAAGGTTCCTTGGACTGGCTCAAAAGAGAGCCCTCCACCACCAGAAAGTGTAATAATGGGTGCACAAGACCAGGGATTTATGGCAAATGCATTCAAGAAGATGGAAGTCTAAAAACTCCCACCGCAGATGTGGCCTCTGACATTGTCGAGATTGCAATGACCGTCCTCTCCTGAGAGTTTTAACAGGATTCTTCAACATCGCAGGCAGTGTTCTCGGTTCCTGATGCTAACATCAGCTGAAAATTAATTAGCTCCTTATGCAGATCAAAAGAAAACAAACGTAGGGCATTCTAGTCTACTTAAAGTTAATTCACGAAATTTCAGGTGTTTTACATATGTACAATTGTTCAGTTCCATTACACCAGAAAACAGTCCAAAATCTTATTCTTCATTCTCCACAATGGCAAGGGGGAGTGAGTGGCTTTCTCTCAAGATTCTCCTTTCCGTTGTTGGTTCACATGTTAGGAAAGTTATCATATACATAGCCTGACAACAGATGAAGATTCTCCAGTCCACTTCTCTTCAAAAGTTCAAAAGTAAAATAAAGAAAATAAAAATAAATAAGTTTAAAAAATCCCTTTGCAAGTATTCAAAATTATTAAAAAAAGTATTTTTTCATGCATTATTTTAATTAACGGCTCACAAATGTTGCCCCCTTTTTTCAATATTTTTCGCAGCTATCCTTTTTTCCAAATTTTTTTTATAGAATTTCACAAAGTGACTCAGAGTTTTTTCAAAATTTTCTTTCTTAATATAGAAGTACACTTTCATAATCGAAGGTCTACAGAAGTAGACTTTCATAATCGAAGGTCTACAGCCCTAAACTGGGTAACTGAGTACCCACTTTTTATTGAACTAATTGTCCTCCTCTCACCTTGACTGGTTACGGTTGTGATTTTCCTTGGTAATTCACAGATCAATGCCCTGCAAGAATTCCAATAAAGCAGAAAGAAAAGAGAAAAAGAAACAAATGAAATCTCTAAGTCTTCCTAGGGCATCTGTATCTCGTTGTCTGGGGGGTTCTTGACACACATATTGTTCTCTCTTGGTTAGCCATCAGGAACTGCGTCCTCCCCGGGTGGCATCACCTTGACTGCAGGTGGTTCTGGACCAGAGTTTCTCTCGCTACCAGCGTAACCAACCTTGAGAGGCTCTCACCTTCCCTTAACCTCATCCGTCATAATCCCGGACACACAATACAACCACTGGTAGAGACACACATATCACTATGACTCCCAAGTATGCTGTTCTTGCTCTAAACCCAAGTCTAGCAACTCCCCAAATACCGCAGGGCTTCTGGGAGCGGAGGCACCACCTCTGCAATTAGACAATTCCAGGTCGGATCTATAACCTGAAACCATCTAACAGGCATCACAGTAACACACGCCCCTTCCACGCGTCCATCCTTTTCCTTTTTACAAAAAAAAATAAAATACTTAAATGCATAGTTTGAAAGGCTCTGCAAGCCTAAATAGCCTCAATTAGTCTTTATGCTCTTATGAACGGTTCATGAGAATGCCGTAAGCCAGATACGCCCCCAGCACCATCACGTGGTATGTCTGAACGGGTCTTGTTCAACCACACCCACCCAGGTCACGCAAGGAATCGGCTAACTTCAATCATCACTTAACTGAACTTTCAAAGTTCTGCTTAATGCTCCAGAATTCCTTTTAATTAAAAATTTAAAAGAATTAATCACTAAAAGTGTGTAATGTTTAAAGCCTCGCAAGCCTGATAGTCCCACTTGGATTTGGTTCTCCATGTTCAAACGCTACATCCACAATGAAAAGTCCATCTAAAGAAATAAAAATCACTAAAAGGAATGAATAAAACAAAAAAAAAAACAACTTTCTTCCACACTCAAGTCATTACATTCTTTCACACACGATTAGCTCCCGTTTGCCGAAAGAAAATCCTCTTAGACTGAGGGAATTTTTTCATGGCTCGATGAGATAAAAAAACGCCAAGACCCAATCTTCATATCTCATTTCGCACACAAGGTGCTTAAATAATGTACTTTTAACTGAGAATAAATTTGGTTTTAACACAATGCGCGAGCGGGGGGTGCAGTAGGAGGTAGTCATGACATAAGATCCCCCCCTCCCCACTCCAACTTACATGACACTAACATCAGCCAGCCTGGCACAATTCACTTGCTTACACACACAGCAGGGATTATTTTCGTCTTTTCCTTCCTTCTTTTTTCTACTTCTTTCTAATGCCAAATAGTATTTCATTGTTTTTAACACAATGCGTCCTTTTTGGCGCGTTTTTTTTCACAAAACTTAAATAATGATTCACCTATTCAGCTTACAGTGAAAAAGGGAAAAACAACCTTGTACAATTTTACAAGAGGCGCTCAAACCGAATTTTCATATCTCATTTTTTCTTTTAATTAAATTCAACCATCCAATTCCTCCCTTAAATTAATACTCTCACAATTTACATCTCCCTCTCGATAGAACTTAACAAGTAATCACTTTAAAATAAGTGAACAAAATCTTCTACCCTTTTTTTCTTGACCTATTCTCAAGGTAGAGTTTCCTTCGAGCCTTGCCATCTACGGGGTTATGGGGCAACATATCCATTTTCTAGTGATGCCAAACCGGCGCCTCACCATGTGATCGTCACGACCACATTTTCGGTTTATCGCCCCCCTCCTCCCGGTTCCAGAAATCCTCTTAAACTTTTCCCTTGATCTCGAGTCCGTTGGTGACCTCTTGTGACATCATTCAGAGTCAAGCCAATTTTCCGAGCCTCCTGAAATCTTATCGGACTGCCGTTGCTGACTCCTGTCTTGACATCTTTGCCAGCCAACATCCCCGAGAGTGCTGCTAATGCCTTCTTTCTTTCATCATTGCCAGCCATTTTCATCATAATCTCTGCCATCACCACCCGCTTTTCCTTTTAAAATGCCTGCATAATGAGAGCCATCTTGTTATCCTTAAAACACGAGAATCAGAGTTAACAGCATCTTCTTACATCATCGCTCGATATTCTTGTAATTATTTATTTTGTGGCACTATATTCCAATGTCACGCTTGCTAACACACTTTACAGCATGGACGGGCGGTGATTTGGCCATGAGTGTAGAGATACAAACAAATGCATTCCCAGAATTCCCTTTCAAGATTGACATCTTTCTGTCCAGACCGTCATGAGGTGAGCACGCATATTTCTATCTCCTTAAATGAGGGGTGGAACCCCTTCCAACAACATACATATTTTTCCTCTTGATACTCAGGCCTTAATAACTGGCCCATCGTCACATTATCTTGGAACCGTGCCTTAGACGATTAGTGTAACAGGTGAAGACAGTCACATGCCAGTGACTGGCTGATCGTGTTATAAATGGTGCCGTGACCAGGATATATTATTTTCTTGCATAGAAATAATTTCGACTCTGCCAGGTTTAAGTCGATTACAACACAATCTGTTATAAATGTTGCCTTCAGACGAAAGATTGACTGAGAAAATCCATGGCACAAGCAAAAATAATAACCACTAGGTGAAAAAAATTAGGATCCACGGTTTTTTAAAAACTGAACAAACTGAATATTTAATGCAGAATAAAAAATACTCTAGACGATAAACGAATGACTAAAGAAATTTTAAAATAAAAATTAAAAAATGGCACAGACCCAAACAAAAGAAAATGCACTCAAAAATAAAATCAGAATCCGAAAAAATTGTTTTGCGCCTACAAAGAAACAATAATTACACACAAAAGATCGATTAAAAAAGTGTACTCTTCCTCCATCTACACAAAACACCCCTTCGATTGAAAAAAATGTAAGAAATGTGTCCCTCTACACAAAGAAAAACATAGATACGAAAAAAACGTCTCTCTAGTAAATGCAAAAGGATATCTCAAGATATATATGTAAATGTATGTGTATGAAACTGCACCGGTACGTCGCGTCACCCAGTAAGCCCTTCTTCAGTGCGTTGGTGGAATCGTCTTTGCTGCAATGTCCACAAGGCCGGATCTTCTGTGATCGTCTAGAGATTTCGTCTTCGGAGATACAGGGTGTTCGTTGACGGAAGCAGTTTCACAAGTAAAAAAAATAATAACGAAAACATCAGCACATCAGCAAATTGAAATTTTTGAATAACAAAGACTCCGGAGATTATATAGAATGTATTAAAAGAAAACCATAAAAGAAATATATACAAACATATGTACAGTTTGGAGAATGTAATTTGTAATTTGGTGTTACATGTTTGTGTGTATGTAAATGTATGTGTTTGTGTGTATGTAAATGTATGTGTGGGGGTATATGCATGTTTCTGTTACATGAAAATAATTGAAGGAAATTTTGGACATTTTTTAAATGACTATTTGACTTTGCAGGTGTTAGATTCAGATTTGAAAAAAGTAGAACTTTCGCTTCAACAAATTATTTTAAATACTATAGAAAGCAATAAGTCAAGAACAATGCATTCTGAACTATTTCATGTTCTCTTTCAGGTGAGATTAACAATTAACGCTGAAAAATAACGGGGACTTTTCGATTTGATGGTGTTTTTTTTCAGTATCAGATTTTTTATTGATTTCTTTTGTCTGTTAAAAAAAGAAAATGTTATTGGTAAAAAACTTGATTACATAATATGAAAGCACCTTACAAAATTGAGCATAAATAGATATTTTATATTGTTTTTATGTTTAAATTCACCAGCTCTTACCTGTCAATAATTTGTTTGAAACAATAGTGCACATGTAAAAGTGAGTTGGGGTGGCCCGGTTGGGCCTCACCGTTATAATGACATGGGGTGTATGATGGTACCGCTCGGTCCCTCTCCCTCTCTCCTTCTCTCTCTCCACCTCTCTTGTCTACCATTCTTTCGCCCTTTTAAAGTTTTTGAGGACCAGAGAGTGACTTTTAAAATTGTCGAAGATTTTTTTTATTATTATGTAATGTGTGGTGTTGCGAGGGGAAATTGGCGGGGGGCCTTGCTTCCCCCTTCCTCTCTCTTCCCTTGCTTTTTGGTGCTGGTACAGCTAGACCTCATGGCGGATTGCAAGAGAGCATATAATAGTGGGTTAACTTGGATTTTAAAAAAATGTTTGACCAAGTTACAGGAACAAAACTTTCAGCGAATTTAAAGTGGTATTGCGCAGTTACGAAGAGACTAATCGTATGTTCATGTAGTATAATAACTCCAGCCATATTATGACGTTCAAAAATGCTTCTCGAAAGCAGACACCACCAAATTAAGCACCTCGCCGCAACGTCTCCAAAAATAATTTTCCCAAGAAAAAGAAAATTATCTGCTATAATTGTGGACGACCCAACTACAAAAGTTTCCAATGTATATATAAACGCTCTAAAATGGACTCCGTAAAAAACGTTGAGAACTTTGTGGAAAAACATACATTTCTATTCACATGTAACTTTGACAATACCACAAACGGTAAAAATCTCCTTGTAGACTGTGGTGCTACATCACACGTTATCACCAAGGAATCTGATTTTATAAAATTTTGATTCAAACTTTAATCCTCAAAGTCATTTTGTCGCACTTGCCGATGGTAGTCAAATAAATTATATAGTCTTGAAAAGAGGCGATGCTAAAATATCCCTAAAAATAATAAAGGCGAAATCTGTAACTGTATTCTAAAAAATGCTCTGTTCATACCCACATTTAAGCAAGATATATTTTCCGTGCAGGAAAACAAAGTGCGAATATACAATTTGGCTAAAATACATCAAAATTGATATACCCCAATGGAAATGTATTTGACATAAAAAAAAATGGCCGACGATATTATTTAAAAAGTATGGTTACCTCAAAAACTGGCTGTTACGACTTGGAAACCTGGCATAAAATTCTAGGACACTGCAATACAGCTGATATTAAAAATTACCAAATTTAGTTGAAGGCATGAAAATAATACCTTCAGACGACCTCCCAAATTGTGATGTGTGTGCACAGGGGAAAATGACAAAAGATATAAGCCGAACGCCAGACAAAAAAGCTACGAAAATTCTCTCACTTGTGCATTGTGACTCAGCAGGTCTGATCAGCCCGATGGGGAGAAATAATCTAAGGTACGTTTTGAACTTTATTGATGATTTTTCCTGTTTAATTATGGTTTATTTTCTAAAACACAAATCCGACACTATCCTCGCCACTAAGAAATATTTAGCTGATGTTGCTCCGTACGGTTCAGTAAACTGTATTCGCTCAGACAATGGGACTGAATTTACTAGTCAAGACTTTGAACTTCTATTAATTAACCACCGTATTAAACACGAGAAATCGGCTCCGTATTCCCCCTTCCAAAATGGCACCGCTGAAAGGGCATGGCGAACCCTTTTTGAGATGACAAGCTGCCTACTTATCGAATCGAAATTAGCGCATAGTTTATGGACATACGCTTTAATGGCAGCAGCATATATCAGAAATAGATCGTTCAATAAGAGGCCAGCTAAAACGCCGTATGAAGCGTTTTGCAGTGTAAAACCTAAAATGAACAGAATGCATCTATTTGATTCTGATTGTTTTGCATTTATAGAAAACACCAGTAAACTAAATACTAAAAGCGAAAAAGGTACTTTCGTAGGTTACGATAAAAATAGCCCGGCATACTCAATCTACATCGCAGCTCAAAATACCATAAAAAGGGTTAGATGTGTAAAATTCAACAATACATTGAATTTAAAACATGGCGATCCAGTGGATGAAAAACGTGAAATATTGCCTAGCATCTTAATCGATCACAATGAAAATATTAATAACGAGGACAATTACAGTACTTCTGACGAAAATATTAACCAGACACGTCGATACCCAATAAGGGAACGAAAAAGGCCAGACTTCTTACAAATTGAAAAGATACAAAATTACGCTGTGGATTACTGTTATTTGTCGAACAGCGCACCGGAAATTTATAATAAGGCGATTAATTCAGAAAATCACCAAGAATGGGAACAAGCTATGGTATTCGAATTGAAAGCTTTATCTGAAAATAACACATACGAAATAGTTGCCAAACCAACAGATAAAAATGTAATTTCTACACGCTGGGTTTTTTTTTCCAAAAAAAAAATCACAGCTTCTGGCAGTGAAACTTTTAAAGCAAGATTTGTGGCAAAAGGTTTCTCACAAATTTCTGGAGTGGAATATTTTGTAACATTTTCACCAACGACAAATTTAACGACAATTAGAATTTTATTACAACTTGCCACTGAATACAATTTAAAAATACATCAAATGGATGTAAATAATGCTTATTTAAATGCTCCGATTGACTGTGAAATCTACATTTACCCTCCAGAGGGATTTAAAATGAAAAATAAAAATTGGGTGTGGAAATTAAACAATGTCCCATAGACACGTGCATGTATACAAAAAATGTAGGTAATAAATTGTTGATTTTAGTTTTTGGGTTAACGATATATTAGTCGCCTCAAACTGTGACAACATTTTAAAAGATGTTAAAAATGAATTAAATAAAAAATTTAAAATGCCCGGACTTTGACGCTTGTCATGGTTCCTCGGTAAAAAATTTACCTGTGAAAATGAAACTATAACTATGAATCAATCAATTCTGCTCAATTTCGGAATGCAAGATTGCACCTATTTACTATGCTTCCCCACGGGACAGAGTTAGACACCAGAGTCGTTTTTTTTTTGACGTGGAGAAAAGGTAAAAAAATAAAAGTTGTCTCAGTCCTGAAGGATTTCTCCTCCACCGAAAGAGAACAAGAAATAGAAGTGCAGCATCTGGAGAACAGATACTACACTTTGATCTTTTCCCGAAGGCTTGATATGGAAGATTGTAAGCCGCATTCAACTCCCGTCAAAATGGACAAAATAAAAATATAGGGACCGAAACAAAATTCATAGATAACCGATTATACAGGGAAATGGTAGTAAGCCTCATCTACTTGATGACCGCAACAAGGCCTGACATATGTTACACTGTAACAAAGCTATCTCCAAACTTATCGAAACCGACAATTAAAGACCTTAATCGTGGAAAACAAATCCTTCGTTACCTAAAAGGAACCAAGGAACAATATTTAAGATTTAAAAAAATCCACATATCCTCTAAATTTAGAAGGTTTTTCGGATTCAGATTGGGCTAACTCTGAGGATAGAAAGAGTATAGCGGTGTATTGTTTTAGACTGTCAAAGACTGGACCTATGATCTCTTGGAAAAGTAAAAAGCAACAAAGTGTTGCCCTTTCTACTTGTGAAGCAGAATATGTGGCTCTTACTGATTCCGCACAGGAGGCAATTTTTCTGAATACTCTTCTAAAGTCTATTTTAAAACCAGATCTAAGTAAAAAAAACCTATAGTAATTCATTGTGATAATCAGAGCAATATCTTATTAGCAAATAATTCTATGATTCATCAAAGGTCGAAGCATATTGATATCAGATATCATTTTATAAGGAATGAAATAAGAAAAAATCTATTACTCTTACTTATGTGACGTCTGAGAATAATATAACCGACATTTTCACTAAACCTATAAAAAGAATAAAATTAAGACATTTTATAACTGAACTTTTTGGAATCTAATTATGAATAAATATCTTTTCAGAAACCCAAAAGGAGAAGCATGAACAGTCAAAATTACACACAAAAAAAAGAAGAAAATTTGTAAATTGTCCCGGGCACGACGTTAAACTGCGACCATTTCTACCTTACTAACCAAATCAACCAACTAATACCTAACATAATGTTTCCAGTTTTGTTACAAAAAAGAGGTCATTTAAAACCCTTTTGTAAACTTCTTATTTGTCAAATAGTACTTTTTATTTCTCTTTTTTTTGCAAACATTCGTGAAAACGAAACAAAATATATATTTGTGAATTTTTGTGCATATGTTTATATGTATTTGAAAAGTATTCTATTTGTATGTTTATATATTTTTAAAAAGTGTTTATTTTTATATGTATCCAAAAAAAGGCTTCTTTTTGCACACATTATACCAATATATTAATAATTCTTTTTGACCAATGAGAATAAAGACAAATTCCCATAAAACCAGAAGAAAAAGAAATAAAACAACAAAAAAAAACAATTATTTCATTGGTTTATTTTACTTTGTTCATTTATTTTTATTTATTCATTTTTCTTTCCTTTTCTCAAGTGAAACCAAAATTGAATCCGAAAGGATTTTTCCATTATATCAAAAAAGGGTGCGTGTTAAATGTTTTTGACTTGTGATGGGGAGTATGAGACGAATGGATTCGCCAATCATTTTTATAACCAACGGCTGAGCTAAACAACCAATGAAAACGTCCCAAAATTATTATAAAAATTGTCGAATTTGGGATTCAATCTGTTCGCCATTTACTACGTCACGGACCGCATTTAATTCTTGGCCGCCATCTTGGTTACTGATCTGAACTACGCCGCCATCTTTTTTCAACACAAAACTTAACAGTATCACTACCAAGTTATAAAGAATATGATATTTTATCCTGACTTTTTCAGTTTTAATCTGGAGTTGTTCATTCAAGGTAGATTTTAGATAAAGACATTTCAATTTGTATCACTTACTTTATTTGATAAGAGATATTTCGTTGTGTAAAAGTTAAAATATTCTCTTTTGTAAATAAGCAGATTTGTCTGAAATGTTAAATTCGATATCTTATGATTTATGAAAACATTATACAAAAATTTCACAAATTGAAATATGTGTGATGTTCTTATCACTATTTGCTAAACAATCCAGATAAAATAACTCTTCACACATATATGTCTAATAAAGTTGTGTGCTGCCGTTTTTGTTGTCTGCCACGTAAGGAAATAATTGTGTAAAGAATACTGTTTAAGGTGAAGGATGGCCCCTTAATATTTATTTAAAACATTAAAGAGTAGTGATGACAGACTTCCTGGCAAAGGTTACCACAATTACAGGAGCCTATTATGCTTCACTTTTGAGGAAATTAAGGGAAGCTAACAAAATCAAGAGGCGGGGCAAGATCAGTAAATGTACACTCCTCCTGCAGGACAAAGCTCCAGTCCACAACTCGCATGTCGCCAGATCAGAAGCACGGGCGTGTAGTCATGACATCCTCCCCCATCCTCCCTACTCTC
The DNA here is from genome assembly GCF_053919585.1 of Euprymna scolopes. NCBI lineage: Eukaryota > Metazoa > Mollusca > Cephalopoda > Sepiida > Sepiolidae > Euprymna > Euprymna scolopes. The sequence continues at coordinate 212,446,756 of NC_136527.1, read as the reverse complement.
CTGATCTTCCACCTTCTGACTTTCACCTCCTCCCAGCCATGAAGTTGTTTTTGAAAGGAAAGTGTAAATCATTTTCATTGAGTTTAAAAAACCTTTGCAGTTTTAAGATATGCTTATTGAATATATATATATATATATATATATATATATATATATATATATATATATACATATATATATACATATATATATATACATTTATTATAAACGTATTTTGTTTTAAGGAAAATGTGTACATGCGTATGTGTGTGTATGTGTGTGTGTGTGTGACAATCTTAATGCAATATTTACCAGTGTTATAACGAGATAAATATATCTAGGTTCATCAAAAAACGTTTCTTGCCTTCCTATATCACATGCATATACTGTAAATTCATCAAAACTATCGACAATTTCTTAAAAGGGACTTACGTAATACCAAAAACGTAACTAATTCGGTTGGAAAAACTACAGTAAAATCTATACATTTATTTTTTTATTAGTTATTTCTTGTTTCCCGTATATATTTTTAAAATTTAAAGCATATTATTCAAATTTATAGATTGTTTAAGGATATCCGCTTATCGCTAATTCATTTGAACATAGACATTTTTGTTACTACACGTTTTTAACTCATCAGCGAGTTATTATTTAATCTTTATGTAAAGTTGAATGTGATAATCAAAGAGGAAAGTGCCCCCGTGTGTGTGTGTGTGTGTGTGTGTGTGTGTGTGTGTGTGTGTGTGGTGCGGTCATACAACTTACCTTCGGATGGGATCTGAGAGAAAGAGAATATGGCAGCCATGGATTTATAAGGTGTAGTCTCGTGGAATCTCACGAGATCCCATCTTCCACTGCACATGTATGCAAATGGAATGGGGTCAGTTTTCTGTTGGCAGAGGCAGTTGGGAGAGACGTGCTGGAAGTTTAGAGAGAAAGCTGTCAGTGACGAATTCTAGCTGGACTTTTGCATATTGTCTTTGGTTTATTTTTTTTGCTGTTTACCAGCCCATTTAACGTCACTTTATCTATTGGTTAAAACAAATGTAATAATTTGTTCATACACAATTAACATAGTAAGGATATTACGAAGCCTGCTTAAACCTTGCTAGAAAATTACATAAGAGTATCTTATACGTTAACAAAGCTAAGATTACCATATGTATTGTGTATTGTTGCCAAATATGGCTTCGTGCAACTACCAATATCACATTTGTCTTAGACTTCTAAAAAAGTCTCAAGTACACGCTCTGCTCCAACATACTTACTCCCGACCAAACGGGCAAACATCAAAATCCAACCATTCTACTTTTTTGATGCTTGTAAGGCTTTTATTGTTTGAGGCGAAAAAAGTTAAAAATTGGCGTTGGAATGTTTTATTTTAAAATATTTGTGTATCTTAATTCATCTGAACGTTAAAATTATTTGTAATCATAGCCGTTTAACTTATAAACGAGTTTAATGTTTTATATTTAAATATTAGTAAGACAAAATATTTAAATTGTTATTAACATATAATAATATAATAAGCGTTAATATGTTTTGAAAATATATGAGCGAAGTTAATATACTGTCTGGAAAAATATGTCTGTTAAAATGTATGTGTCTGTATATATAGGTGTCATTTAATTTCTGTTGTACACCTATATTTGAATTTTAACAGATATTTAACATTAGATCGCATTAAGTCTCGCGCTGAGTAATACACAAGAAAGGGGACCAAAATGCAATTTTATTCCATCGCTCCTTTTTCGTCTCTATGGTGTGAGGAGGAGTTATTTTCCATTTCTGTAAACGAGAGGAGGGCACACCCTCTCCCTCAAAACAAGTTAAGGTTATTTTTAGTCATGGAAGTTAATTATCACTTGTAAACTATTTTTGTAAAATTATTGTAATTTTTTCTTGTAAAAAAAAGTTAATTATATTTCTCATAAGTTGACATTGTGTTGTGTGTCGTTTTGTGGCTGTATTAAATTATTATTTCCCCTTCTTTGTTTCATTTTACTTCAGTCGAAGTTCTCAGAAATCAAGGGGCTCACGACCTGGGGCTAACACTTGAACTCTATATAAGATACATAAATATTCGAATGTTTCATTAAAGTTCTTTATCTCTCAAGCACGAAGTTAGTAAAGAAATTTAGAACATACAATTCCTCTCTCCAAGTAACCATTTTTATACGTTGTAGTATACCTTTCATGTTGGTCTCTTGGTCTTACTGGATTCCAGGACAAGAATTTATCTAGTCTGGTGTAGTATCCAGCTTCGTGCTATTACTTGAGGTAATATCACTTGGAGAAGGTGCACCATTCCTCAGAAAAGCTGTGGAGTAGCCGTAGTGAGGAGATCTTTTTTGGGCAGCGAATACTATGTGATTTTGAATATTTGGTCAGGGTTTACTTCTATGGAAAAAATGTCCTCATGCAAGATTGTTCTGGCAAACTCCTGTACAGAGAGACCTTAGACACTCGAAGACAGTGACTAGTAGGCATTCAAGTTCTCTCCAGTAGGCATTCAAGTTCTCAGTGTGAGTTCTCATATGTCTCACTAACTTTAATTTTTCAGAACTCGAATATCCACATACTTCACAAGAATGTGACTTTTCCCCCGTGTGAGTTCTTACATGTCTAACGAACTTTTTGCTTTCAGAACAAGAATATCCACACATTTCACAAGAATATGGCTTTTTTCCCGGCGTGAGTTCTCATATGTATGACTAAACTGGATTTCTCAGAACAAGAACATTCACAAACTTTGCAAGAATGTGGCTTTTCTCTTTTTGTTTTATTTTACTTCAGTCGAAGTTCTCAGAAATCAAGGGGCCCACAACCTTAGACTAACATTTGAACTCTATATGAGATACATAGATATTCGAATGTTCCATTAAAGTTCTTTATCTCTCAAGCACTGAGTTAGTAAAGAAATTGAGAACATAATTTTCCTCTCCCCAATTAACCATTTTCATATAGTAGGCATTCAAGTTCTCTCCAGTAGGCATTCAAGTTCTCTCCAGTGTGAATTCTCACTAAATTTGATTTCAGAGAACAAGAATATCCACAGAATTCACAAGAATGTGGCTTTTCTCCAGTGTGAGTTCTTATATGTTCCACTAGCTTTGATTTTCTAGAACAAGAATATCCACACACTTCACAAGAATGTGGCTTTTCTCCAGTGTGAGTTCTCATATGTCTTACTAGACGATCTTTTCGATGAGACGAATATCCACACACTTCACAAGAATGTGGCTTTTCCCCAGTGTGAGTTCTCATATGTGTCACTAAATATGATTTTGTAGAACAAGAATATCCACACACTTCACAAGAATGTGGCTTTTCTTCACTACAGACCTGCATGTTTCACTAAAACTGATCCTGGATCAAGATTATCAGCAATGTTCTCAATAATACGATATTTTGTTCTCGGGTTTTTGTCAAAGCAAATTTGAGAACAGACACCGAATTTGAAAGAATTTACTTTGTGTTTCCTCTGTATGACATATTTCTTAATGCTATGGTTTTTCGTAGTTTATAGAAGATAGTTTTTTCAAGACACATATTTTCTGCAATTTGTGATTCGATCTTTAAGCAAATTTAGACACATATTTACAATAATATGTAGGATATATTTCTTGGTGCTATGGTTTATATAGAATATAATCTTTTTTTCTAAATGCATATATTTTCTACAATTTCTGATTAAATCTGTTCATACATTTTAATTTCTTTGAACATTAAACGCAAATTTCACAAACAAAATATTCGAGATGTAGAATGTTCTCAATTATTTCATAAAATTTGTTGAATTATAAAATCCAAAAAAAAATTCATTTTCGAAGAAAAGTCTTTGCTGTCTTCACAAATAAATAATTTTTTTTAATAAAATGATGTTTTAAAATCGGATGATCTACTCAAATTCAATAAAGACATTCAAGCAGGAACATCTGTAAATAAAACAATACATGAAATTCAATTAAAAAATCCAGTGGTAGAAGTAAATATTCAAACGAGACCTTTGAAGATTAAAGTGGAGAAGGGTTTCTTGCCAACAACGGTCAAGAATGGGTCGGTTGGTCTTAAGACACTGTCAACCCTGAGCATACGTTGCCTTTTTGTGTCCTCCACGAAATTCAATTTACTAATTTTTATTATGTTTGTTTATTATTGTCAATTTTAATAATTTTACTTTAAAACGTTAGTATTATTAGTAAAATTTATTTTATTTATATTTTGTTTTTAGTTTTAATTAATAACATTTCTAATATTTCTAGTTCACTGTTATTGGAAATTTGCGCCAGTATAGATGTGTTGTCTACTAATTTTTACATAATTAGAGCCAGGTTTTTTATTATATTTTCACCCCAAACAAGGCACAGTTCCACTTTGATGTAGGAGGTTACTATCAGGGACATAAGTTGAAGGGATACAAAATTGGGAGTTTGTCCGTAAGATGTATGTTTACATTACACGTGAACTTCTGCATGTCAGTACAGTTGAAGAAGCAGAAACTCAGAAGGGATTTCCAAAGTCTGGCAGTTCTGGGGAAGAAACTATTAGAGTATAAGGCTTCCTTACATCTAGGTGAAGGTGAGAATGTTTTGCTTGTCAAGTTTATTGAGGGTATCTACATCAAGAGGGTACAAGGGCTTGTAGTTTGTTGGAGCTAGTTTGTTTTTTGGTCTTAAAAAATCCATGTTTTTTGTTATTTGATCATCCATTTTCGGCTTTGGTATACTATTTAATTAATTGGATTTTTTTTAGATGAGTAATTTGTATATTTTATTTTTTGCAGACGGTTAGCCTCATCTTGTTTTTTATTAAATTGTTAGGTGAAAGTATGGTATTATTACCATACATTAACATGGGTACTAATTAGAGGTCACCACTTCGGTAGGCTCCCACTTCGGGGCGCCTCCGATAACAGGGAGAACTGGAGCGCTGAAATAGAAAGAAATACTGGTAAAAGAAAACATTGTCTTCTTATAACAATGAGGACGTGTAACGCGACTTTGTTATGAATTCATGAGGTTTTATATATCCAATATATATGTGTTTTCCCGAAACTCGAGTTACAGAGAAAGACAGTGCATTTTGTAAAGTCTGTATTAACGTTCAATGCTCCTCTTGGCTACCTAACGGGAGCTGAGGAGTGAGGCGTGTGCTCTGTCTCTAGTCGCCGTGGAATTAAGGACGTTTCCTTCACTCGAATGCCACACGTAAACCGTTCTCGCTTTTCATTGGCTGGAACCTCTGATGACGTATAAGAAGAAAGGAAGGAAAAGAGTAGGGAGAAAGAGAGAACTAAGGTGAGAATACAGCCTAGTCTCGTAGTAGTAGCAGCTCGCTACAAAAGTATGTAATTACAAAATACCTTCTCGCGTTAAAAAAGCTTTCTAAATAGTAACGTTATTATTTCAGCACACTAACATAAGTGCATAAGTACCATAATATGTTGTGTTATATGAAAAATGATTATATTTGTCAATAATGAAGAATTGTTGCGATTTCTTTAGTAATTTTCTCTTTTGTGTGTCGAATTCATTAAAAACTAAAATATATGAAAACATGAAATTCAACATATTATTTAAGATTGAACATTTCATTATTATGTGATTAGTCGAAGCTGAAAACAATAATCAGAATAATAGAATTAATCAAAATAATCTTCATATAAAAATGTGGTTAAATAATTTTGTATCAAGAAAATCTGGAAGATTTGTATTACAGTGCCCCACCATACATCGGGCATTTAAAAAAGCGCACAAAAAACAAGAACACCATCCGACCGGTGAGTAGGAAAAAACTTTTCTCTAAAAGAAAAAAGATTTTCTTAGGAATTTAAAAATAAATATTTTAATAGTTTTATTGTTTTATTTCTGAAATATATCGTTTTTAGTTCATTGAAAAAATATCTTTACAAAAATCAATACAAAAAAGAATTTATTAGTGAAATATTTTTTTTATTCATTGAAAAAATATCTTTTAAAAACCGTTGAAAAAAGAGATCTTTTTGCAAAACAATTTTTTTATTCATTGAAAAAAATATCTTTAAAAGTCAATGAAAAAATGGATTCATTTGTAAAACATTTTTTTTTAATTCATTGAAAAAAATTTTCTTTTAAGTCATTGAAAAAGTATTTAGTTGTAAAACATTTTCTTTTAGTTCATTGAAAAAATATCTTTATAAAATGGCAGCGTTTTAATGGTTGATAAGTGTTCGTTTATTTGGTGGAATAACCGAATCTCGGAATTGTAAAATGAATAGTTCTCATCCAATCAGCGGCGCCGGATGTTTTACATGGAGAAATTATTATTTTTGTCGGGTTTAAGGGGTAAGAGTATGCGTCTGTGTAAAAAGTCTGTAGTCAGTTAATGACGAGTAACACCCAGGAAAAGTATGTAAAAGTATAAAAGTACTCGGTGTAGAATGGTTGTAAGTGATGAGATGGCATAAAAAACTGTTCAAATGAATCAACAAATGAATGGTAGTGTAGTTTAAGATGTGTTTCTGATGCATTGTTGAATGAAGGCAATTGTGATTCTCTTTTTTACTAATGCGAGCTGACATTTGTGTTTTCATTAAAAACAAAGAGACTTTCATCGTTGACAGTTTATTTTAAGGACGAACCAGTGAATTATTTTTCTTTTCAAGTTCTTAATTCTCTATTCTTTGTTGCCACGGAACTCTATAGATTGTATCAAGACTTTATATCTGAAATCGTCTCATTTCTGTCCTTTATCTTGGGTGCCGGCATATGTTTGTATTTGTCATATTAATTTTTATATTTTGTATTTTTTCATGTTATTTTCATCTTATGATGTTTTTTATTTATAGCTTACTTTATATCCGCATTGCAAATCCTCCAAAAACATAAATAAAGCCAAGGACGATGTTAAGTAAGAATTTAAGTTATTTCAAGTAAGCATTTTTTTCAGAGTAAATTTTTGTTTCAATAAATATGATGTATAAGAACAATAATAAACTCATTGTTAACAAGATTATCAAGTGTGAGTTCTGAAATGTGTAGAAAGATTTTGTTTACGAGAACTTTAATATTAAAATTGTTTACATGAATATGGTTTTCACATTTTATGGTGTTTCATATGTTTCGTTATATCTGTTTTACGAAAACATGAATATACACATTTTTCACAAGAATATGGGTTTCCCCTAACGTGAAATCTCATGTGGTTCGTTAGATGTGGTTTCTGTATAGATGAATAATCACATAGTTCACAAGAATATGGCTTTTCTCCAGAGTGAGTTCTTATATGTCTCTCTAGTTTTGATTTTTCTGAACATGAATATTGACATAGATCACAAGAATATGGTTTTACTCCAGAGTGAGTTCTTATGTGTCTCTCTAGATTTGATTTATTTGAAAACGAATATTGACATTGTTCACAAGAATATGGCTTTTCTCCAGTGCGAGTTTCCACGTCTTTCGCAGGATTTTGTTTCTCAGAACATGAATATTGATATTGTTCACGAGAATATGGCCTTTCCCCAGTGGAAGTACTCATGTGCACCGCTTGATTTGGTTTCGCAGGTAAATATTGACATTTTTCATGGGAATATTGTTCTTCTTCAGTGTGAGTTCTCATATGCATCGCTAGGTTTTGTTCCTCAGAACGTGAATATTGAAACTGTTCACGAGAATATGGATTTTCTCCAGGAGTTCTTAAGGGATTTGCTAGATTTGATTTATCAGAAGAAACGATTTCACACCAATCCTCAGCGTGCTTTATCATATGTCGTATTAGATTTTCTGTCTGAGAAAAAATCGATGCACATATTGTACAAAAATAAGGATTTTCTCTAGTGTGGCTCATAATATGTTGTACTAGATGTTTTTTTCGAGAAGAGGAAAATTCACAAACTAAACAACAATATTTTTTATATTTACTGTGCCCTTGCATGTTTCAATAATTATGATTTTCTCAATATGGTTTAGATTTACTGTGTCCTTGAATGTTACACTAATTATTATTTTCTGAAACAAGAATATCAATTTTGTTAGAACAAATTATTCAGATTTTTTTCTTTAGAATTTGAGATATGTTTTTGCTACAGATGTCGGTTTATATCTTCCAAACACGAATATGATTTCATCTGTTGCAAATATTAAATGAAATATAGACCCGTTCAGATTCACTACAAGCGTTCAAGCAGGAACATCTGCAAATAAAAATAAATTATATTAAATTTTATTATTTATTGTCAATACTATTTTACGTGTTTTGTGTTCAAATAATTTTAAATTTTCATCATTATGGATTTTGCTTGGCTCTTTAAGAAAACTATTTAAGGATTTTTTATATTGATACAATTATAACTACGATGAAAACTTTTATATTGATACAATCATAACTATGATGAATATCCTTTATATTGATACAATCATATCTATGGTGAATATCTTTTATATTGATATAATCATATATATGATGAATATCTTTTATATTGATATAATCATATCTATGATGAATATCTTTTATATTGATACAATCATATCTATGATGAATATCTTTTATATTGATACAATCATATCTATGATGAATATCTTTTATATTGATACAATCATGATCTTTAAGAAAAAACACTTAAGTTGTTATTATCATAAAATTTCTGATTGTTTTTTTTTTTGCTTTTCATCATATCAAATATATGTTCGGTCTCTTGACTGAATATACCCTAATTCTTTAACAGGTGACTATTCTGACATGTTTGCTTTTTATTCTTACCCTCCTTATTCTGTCCCATAAACTAAACTGAGCAGCTTATCTTCTCAGCAATGGCAAGGGGGTTGATTTTATAGTGATACAATCATAACTACGATGAATATCCCAGATTTTTTTGTGAAAATTGGAAATATTTTAATATTCCAATAATATTCATCAGCTATAAACACATAGCTCCACTCTGCTGCTTTGTTGATTCTTTAATAAAGACAAGGTAAAAAGAATAAGAGTAAATCCTGACAAAGAATCCGGTTTGGAGTTTCTTCGTTGGACTTAATAGCCACAATAAAACTGTTGAGTATGACATGTTCAAAGGTTAATAATATTGTAAAAACAATAAACATGCTATGACACACACACATAAATTATATATATATATATACATATATATATATATATATATATATTGAAGATAACATGTCATCTATATACTATATATATATATTGTATAAATAATAATATATATATATATTGTATAAATCATAATATATATATATATATATTGTATAAATCATAATATATATATATATATATTGTATAAATCATAATATATATATATATATTGTAGAAATCATAACATATATATTGTAGAAATCATAATATGTATATATTGTAGAAATCATAATATATATATATTGTAGAAATCATAATATATATATATATTTATTGTAGACATCATAATATATATATATATTGTAGACATCATAATATATATATATATATATTGTAGACATCATAATATATATATATATATATATTGCAGAAATCATAATATATATATATATATATATTGTAGAACTCACAATATATATATATTGTAGAAATCACAATATATATATATATTGTAGAAATCATAATATATATATATATATATTGTAGAAATCATAATATATATATATTGTAGAAATCATAATATATATATATTGTAGAAATCATAATATGTATATATATTGTAGAAATCGTAATATACATATATATATATATATATATATATATATATATTGTAGAAATCATAATATATATATTGTAGAAATCATAATATATATATATTGTAGAACTCATAATATATATATATATATTGTAGAACTCATAATATATATATATATATATATATATTGTAGAAATCATAATATATATATATATATATTGTAGAAATCATAATATATAAATATATATATATTGTAGAACTCATAATATATATATATATTGTAGAACTCATAATATATATATATATTGTAGAACTCATAATATATATATATATTGTAGAAATCATAATATATATATATTGTAGAAATCATAATATATATATATTATAAATCATAATATATATATACATATATATATATATATATATATATATATATTGTAGAAATCATAATATATATATTTTAGAAATCATAATATATATATATATTGTAGAAATCATAATATATATATATTGTGAAAATCATAATATATATATATATATTGTAGAAATCATAATATATATATATATATTGTAGAAATCATAATATATATATATATATATATATATTGTAGAAATCATAATATATATATATTGTAGACATCAGAATATATATATTGTAGAAATCATAATATATATATATTCTAGAAATCATAATATATATATATTCTAGAAATCATAATATATATATATTCTAGAAATCATAATATATATATATTCTAGAAATCATAATATATATATATATTCTAGAAATCATAATATATATATATATTCTAGAAATCATAATATATATATATATTCTAGAAATAATAATATATACATTGTAGACATCATAATATATATATATTGTAGAAATCATAATATATATATTGTAGAAATCATAATATATATATATATTGTAGAAATCATAATATATATATATTGTAGAAATCATAATATATATATATTGTAGAAATCATAATATATATATATTGTAGAAATCATAATATATATATATATTGTAGAAATCAAATTATATATATATTGTAGAAATCATAATATTTATATATTGTAGAAATCATAATATATATTGTAGAAATCATAATATATATATTGTAGAAATTATAATATATATATTGTAGGAATAATAATATATATATATTGTAGAAATCATAATATATATATATTGTAGAAATCATAATATATATATATATATATTGTAGACATCATAATATATATATATATTGTAGACATCATAATATATATATATATATATTGTAGACATCATAATATATATATATATATATATTGCAGAAATCATAATATATATATATATATATATATATTGTAGAACTCACAATATATATATATTGTAGAAATCACAATATATATATATTGTAGAAATCATAATATATATATATATATATTGTAGAAATCATAATATATATATATTGTAGAAATCATAATATATATATATTGTAGAAATCATAATATGTATATATATTGTAGAAATCGTAATATACATATATATATATATATATTGTAGAAATCATAATATATATATTGTAGAAATCATAATATATATATATTGTAGAACTCATAATATATATATATATATTGTAGAACTCATAATATATATATATATATATTGTAGAAATCATAATATATATATATATATATTGTAGAACTCATAATATATAAATATATATATATTGTAGAACTCATAATATATATATATATTGTAGAACTCATAATATATATATATATTGTAGAACTCATAATATATATATATATATTGTAGAAATCATAATATATATATATTGTAGAAATCATAATATATATATATTGTAGAAATCATAATATATATATATTATAAATCATAATATATATATACATATATATATATATATATATATTGTAGAAATCATAATATATATATTTTAGAAATCATAATATATATATATATTGTAGAAATCATAATATATATATATTGTGAAAATCATAATATATATATATATATATTGTAGAAATCATAATATATATATATATATATTGTAGAAATCATAATATATATATATATATATATATATATATATATATATATTGTAGATATCATAATATATATATATTGTAGACATCAGAATATATATATTGTAGAAATCATAATATATATATATTCTAGAAATCATAATATATATATATTCTAGAAATCATAATATATATATATATTCTAGAAATAATAATATATACATTGTAGACATCATAATATATATATATATTATAGAAATCATAATATATATATTGTAGAAATCATAATATATATATATATTGTAGAAATCATAATATATATATATTGTAGAAATCATAATATATATATATTGTAGAAATCATAATATATATATATTGTAGAAATCAAATTATATATATATTGTAGAAATCATAATATTTATATATTGTAGAAATCATAATATATATATTGTAGAAATCATAATATATATATTGTAGAAATTATAATATATATATTGTAGGAATAATAATATATATATATTGTAGAAATCATAATATATATATATTGTAGAAATCATAATATATATATATATATTTACAAATCATAATATATATATATTGTAGCAATCATAATATATATATATTGTAGAAATCATAATATATATATATATTGTAGAAATCATAATATATATATATTGTAGAAATCATAATATATATATATTGTAGAAATCATAATATATATATATTGTAGAAATCATAATATATATATTGTAGAATTCATAATATATATATTGTAGAATTCATAATATATATATATATTTACAAATCATAATATATATATTGTACAAATCATAAAATATATATATATATTGTAGAAATCATAATATATATATATATATATATATTGTAGAAATCATAATATATATATATATTGTAGACATCAGAATATATATATATTGTAGAAATCATAATATATATATATTCTAGAAATCATAATATATATATATTCTAGAAATCATAATATATATATATATATTCTAGAAATAATAATATATACATTGTAGACATCATAATACATATTTATTGTAGAAATCATAATATATATATTGTAGAAATCATAATATATATATTGTAGAAATCATAATATATATATTGTAGAAATCATAATATATATATATTGTAGAAATCATAATATATATATATATTGTAGAAATCATAATATATATATATATTGTAGAAATCATAATTTATATATATTGTAGAAATCATAATATATATATATTGTAGACATCATAATATATATATATATATTGTAGAAATCATAATATATATATATATTGTAGAAATCATAATATATATATATATATATTGTAGAAATCATAATATATATATATATTTTAGAAATAATAAAATATATATATATTGTAGAAATCATAATATATATTGTAGAAATCATAATATATATATTGTAGAAATCATAATATATATATTGTAGAAATCATAATATATATATATATTGTAGAAATCATAATATATATATATTGTAGAATTCATAATATATATATATATTTACAAATCATAATATATATATTGTACAAATCATAATATATATATTGTACAAATCATAATATATATATATATATTGTAGAAATCATAATATATATATATTGTAGAAATCATAATATATATATTGTAGAAATCATAATATATATATATTGTAGAAATCATAATATATATATATTGTAGAAATCATAATATATATATATTGTAGAAATCATAATATATATATTGTAGAAATCATAATATATATATTGTAGAAATCATAATATATATATATATTGTAGAAATCATAATATGTATATACTGTAGAAATAATAATATACATATATTTTAGAAATCATAATATATATATATATATTGTAGAAATCATAATATATATATATATTGTAGAACTCATAATATATATATATATATTGTAGAAATTATAATATATATATTGTAGAAATAATTATATATTGTAGAAATCATAATATATATATTGTAGAAATCATAATATATATATTGTAGAAATCATAATATATATATATATATATTGTAGAAATCAAATTATATATATATTGTAGAAATCATAATATATATATATATATTGTAGAAATCATAATATATATATATTGTAGAAATCAAAACATATATATATATATATTGTATACATCATAATATATTTATTGTAGAAATCATAATATATATATTGTAGAAATCATAATATATATATATAGTGTAGAAATCATAATATGTATATATTGTATAAATCATAATATATATATTTTGGAAATCATAATATATATATTGTAGAAATCATAATATATATATATATTCTATAAATCATAATATATATATATATTGTAGAAATCATAATATATATATATTGTAGAAATCATAATATATATATATTGTAGAAATCATAATATATATATATATATATTTTAGAAATCATAATATATATATATATTGTAGAATTCATAATATATATATATTGTAGAAATCATAATATATATATATTGTGGAAATCATAATATATATATATTGTAGAAATAATAATATACATATATTTTAGAAATCATAATATATATATGTATATATATTGTAGAAATAATAATATATATATTGTAGAAATCATAATATATATATATATTTTAGAAATCATAATATATATATACATATATTGTAGAAATCAAACTATATATATATTGTAGAAATCATAATATATATATTGTAGAAATCATAATATATATATATTGTAGAAATCATAATATATATATATTGTAGAAATCATAATATATATATATATATTGTATAAATCATAATAAATATATATTGTAGAAATAATAATATATATATTGTAGAAATCATAATATATACATTGTAGAAATCATAATATATATATTGTAGAAATCATAATATATATATATATATATATATTGTATAAATCATAATATATATATATTGTAGGAATCATAATATATATATATTGTAGGAATCATAATATATATATATTGTAGAAATCATAATATATATAACTATATATTGTAGAAATCATAATATATATATATATTGTAGAAATCATAATATATATATATATATTGTAGAAATCATAATATATATATATATTGTAGAAATCATAATATATATATATTGTAGAAATCATAATATATATATATTGTAGAAATCATAATATATATATATTGTAGAAATCATAATATATATATATTGTAGAAATCATAATATATATATATTGTAGAAATCATAATATATATATATATTGTAGAAATCATAATATATATATATTTAAAAATCATAATATATATATATATTGTAGAAATCAAATTATATATATATTGTAGAAATCAAATTATATATATATTGTAGAAATCATAATATATATATATATTGTAGAAATCATAGTATGTATATATATATATATTGTAGAAATCATAATATATATATATTGTAGAAATCATAATATGTATATATATATATATTGTAGAAATCATAATATATATATATTGTAGAAATCATAATATGTATATATATATATTGTAGAAATCAAATTACATATATATTGTAGAAATCATAATATATATATATATTGTAGAAATCATAATATATATATATATATTGTATAAATCATAATATATATATATTGTAGAAATCATAATATATATATTATAGAAATCATATTATATATATTGTTAAAATCATAATATATATATATATATTGTATAAATCATAATATATATATATTGTAGAAATCATAATATATATATATTGTAGGAATCCTAATATATATATATATTGTAGAAATCATAATATATATATATATATTGTAGAAATCATAATATATATATATATTGTAGAAATTATAATATATATATATTGGAGAAATCATAATATATATATATATATATATATATATTGTAGAAATCATAATATATATATTTATTGTAGAAATAATAATATATATATATTTTAGAAATCATAATATATATATATTTTAGAAATCATAATATATATATATATATATATTGTAGAAATCATAATATATATATTGTAGAAATCATAATATATATATATATTGTAGAAATCATAATATATATATATATTGTAGAAATCATAATATATATATATATTGTAGAAATCATAATATATATATATATTGTAGAAATCATAATATATATATATTGTAGAAATCATAATATATATATATTGTAGAAATCATAATATATATATATATATTGTAGAAATCATAATATATATATATATTGTAGAAATCATAATATATATATATATTGTAGAAATCATAATATATATATATATTGTAGAAATCATAATATATATATATATTGTAGAAATCATAATATATATATATATTGTAGAAATCATAATATATATATATATATTGTAGTAATCATAATATATATATATTGTAGAAATCATAATATGTATATTGTAGAAATCATAATATATATATTGTAGAAATCATAATATATATATATTATAGAAATCATAATATATATATATTATAGAAATCATAATATATATATATATATATTATAGAAATCATAATATATATTGTAGAAATCATAATATATATTGTAGAAATCATAATATATATTGTAGAAATCATAATATATATTGTAGAAATCATAATATATATATATATATATATATATATATATATATATATATATATATATATAAATCAGAGTATAAAAAAGATTAAACATAATTATGAAGCACATTATATATATATTTATTTATTTGGGGGTAAACAGTTACATATGGTCGCTACAAACAGCTATCTGTTCGAGTCAATGAGACTTCCTCAGACTACCCTAACCCCATAGACGCTACAAAGAAAAAGTAATATATATGTAAGTGAGAAATAAAAATGAAATTGTAATCAGAAAGATAATGTTAGCATTATTAATTTAATAGAAAATAAAGTAAAATAAGATAGAAAAACAGGGACTTTCGATAAATTGGTGTGTATATATAATATATATATATATATATATATATATATATTAGTTTAAATTAAAATGAGATTAACACTAAAAGATAGTATTATTAATATAAATTAGAATAAGATTAGTAATACAGAATTAAAAAAAAAGAAAAATTCAGATGGAAACGATAAATTGGTAAAAACTGACTATAAAAAGTTATCTCCCTTTCATCGCAAATGTACCAGAAAGATTTAAATTGAAAAAAAAAAAACACTTAAGAATAAAAAGAATTTTAATTTAATGATTAACATAACCAGCAGAGGATGAAGAATACTTTAATTAATATTTTATTCAAATGAACCTTTTTAACTTCTGTTCATTCATAAGAAATAACAACTAAGCAAAAAATAGTATTTGAATAGAATCTAGAATTTGAAGATGTAATAGAGTAATTGAGAAATAAATTAAATAAATTGTTAAGAATTATAACAAATTAATAAAATTTTTAAAAGCTGCAAAATATTTAATTGTTGGAAATATCATTTAAAAAGTAAAAATACGAAAGTTGGAAAACCAATAGATCTGTAAGCCATCGAAAACATTAAAAAAATAGATCAGCAGCGTTGAATCTTTTTGAATATATGGAATGTACTCATATGTATAATTAGAGTGAATTTTATCGTATGAGGAGTAGCTATGTCGGAATATTTTTTAATGATACATTCCAAATTGTCCAAATAATCGTATTCTCATTTTATATCTTGTTGTTTTGATTTATACGAAAATCTTAATCATTAATCTTAAATAATTGAGTCCAAAAATAATTAAAATTTGACTCTTTTATTAGTATATGAACATTACGGGAATTTTGATATATTGAAAAATTGGGTAAAACATTACATTATATATATATATATATATATATATATATATATTACAATAGAAAAATGTGAGTATAAAAAGTAATATGGTTAAGCTTAAACATGGAAAAGTAAAGGACTAGTTGTTAAAACTGGAAAAGATATTCTAGTAAAAAATATAATAAATTTATAACTTAAAATATTGCAGCATTAACAATTGATTATATAATGGTATAATTTTTTTATTATTTTAAATTAAGTATTTTAGTATTTTAGGCAATTCTGCAGTATGTAGACGGCGGCCATCTTATTTTGTTCGTTTCACTAAACTGGCGCCTGTTGGCGCTTCTCTCTCAAACAAGTACCATAATTATACGTCAATAAAAATTGTTTCGGAAAAAAAAATCTAATGTTGATCTAAATCGGAAAACATGTTTCATTTAAATTATTAATTTGTTGTTGACCTTTCAATCTTGTTTTAATTCGAAAAAGGTTTCAATTCAATAATTAATTTGTTGTTGATCTTTTAATCTTGTTTTAATTTGCCAAAATGTTTCGTTTAAATGGTTCACCTGAAAAAATTCCGAAAAAGAAAATTACTTTATAACAATCCAATGTTTCTTTTATTATTAAATTGTTTTATTAAACTTATATTTCCTTACGCAGACTTTTAAATAATTATTTAGCGCTTTTACACTACTAGGACGAAATTTTGTAATCGATAAATGGAGTTTTCAGATTAAAAAAAAGAAATCGTTTCTACTGATTTTTTATGTCAATTCTAATAAATTACAAGGTAACTTCCAAATTATTTAGTCGAAATTACTTTAATATTACTGCATTATTAAACAAAACAACTTTAATCGTGTTAACAAGTGCAAAATTGCCGCCATCTTGTTTAAATCAAAACGCAAAATTATCCTCATTTTGAGCTCTCATGTGTCTTACGACCATTTTCTTCCAAATCAAGTTTCTATTTTATTTAATAAATGATTTTTTCCCTCATCGATTTTCATAATTTTGGATATAATCATCTTAAAAATACGAAGAATACGTAGATACCATCGTTTTCATGTGAAATTCGGTAAATTTTGTTTCGCAATAAAATAAATCATTTTTTTTTTAAATTGGACTAAAAATAATTTTTAAAAAATTAAAATTTAACATCATTTATTTTTGGCACTTGTACAGTTTAATCAACACATAAGAAACTGAAAATATCGAAAAAAAAGGTTATATTGTACGTATCCGTTTTGGACAGAAGATCTAAAAAAAAAACAATTAAAAACAATCATTTAATTTGATCGAGTAAAGTTTTTTTGTTATTTATTTATAGTTATTTATTTTTATGACAGCACGTTGAAGGTAGACATCTTGGAATTCTTTTGAACACGCCACGGGAGATAACTCCATTTGAAGTTCCAACATTACAACCTCCCCCCATCCTTAATACTAGCTGTTCTTCCTAAAAATCGAAACTTTTGTTTGGTATCATAAATTGTTTTTATGCAGTAATGAACATATCCAAAAATTGCGAAAAACGATGAGGTAGAAAAGTAAATATTAATTAAATATGTTTCGAATACAATTAACGAACATTGAGATTTGGCAAATAAAAGAAACCGAAGAGTTCGAATCGTAACAAAGGAATTTTTTTTTATCAGAACTTTATTCACTTCGAATTTTGTTTTGGTACTTCTACAGTTTAGTCAAGACATTAAAAAATGAAAATATTGAAAAAAGTTTAAATTGTACCCGTCATGGGATGAAGTTCTCTGAAAAAAAAAATTTCACTTAATTTCATAAAGTTTTTTTTTTTTTTTTTTTTTTTTTACAGCGAAAAAAAAAATTGTTATGATACCAAGCAAAATGTTCGATTTTTAGGAAGAAAAGCTAGTATTTAGAGATGAGGGAGGGGTGGCAGTGCTTTAACTAGATTTATCTCCCTTTGTCATTTATAAAATTCAAACCATTTTTTAAAATCCAATATGGCCGCCTTTAACGCGCTCTCATAAAAACGTATTTTTCCGCTGTAAAAAGGGGAAAAAAAAAAAATTGATGAAATTAAGTGAATTTTTTTTCCGGAGAACTTGTTCTATAACGCATGCATACAATTAAAACTTTTTTTCGATATTTTCATTTTACTAAACTGTACAAGTACCACCTCATTCCATACCGAGTACGTTCAATATATTTTTGGTAAATTTTTAGTTTACCGACCCCTCGGCATTCACCTTTAATTTGTCGACTGATATAAGTTTTCGAGTACGCTGAGAACGAATATCGCATTTATTATTTACGCAAACACGCAGTTATCCGTATTTGAAGATATTCAGTATCCAACGTAATCCTTATCATGGCGGCCATCTTGTTTTCCAATAGCGAAAATAAAACGCCAAAAAAGACTAAATATATCACATGTAACTGGAATCACCTCTTCCCGCCACATCTTGAGCGAAAGGAAAAAACGTAAAGACAAAATCACAAATCAAAAACAGTATTTAGAGTAATATTTATTAAAATAAATTAAAAGCAGTATTTAGAGTAATATTTATTGAAATAAATTAAAAGGTAAATATTACCTTTCGCCACAACAAAACACCGACCATTTTTTTAATTTTTTTAGGGATATTCGATGTTGCTGACCACAAATCTGATGATCAAATCTGTCGCAAAATTACGATTTGCATGGTATTAACACCTTTTAATTGATCTAAAAAAAAAAAAAAAAAAAAAAAAAAAAAAGATTAAGTTTTCACGAACGGTTTGCAAATGCATATCTTATGTTTTTCGTTCTTTGGGGGGTGGGGCAGTGGGGCACAGCACTCCCGCCCCCACCGCCTCCCTCAAATGTAAACACCGAAATTCTGTGAAATGTTCAATAGTATTCTACTCCATAAATGTCGGCGCGTGACTTATGGAAAAAACGGTTAATTAAACCGCAGAAGCACCTGTTAACCTATACAAGTTATATAATGGAATACCCCCCCTCCAAAAAAAAAAAAACAAAAAAAAAAAACATAACCGCTCGTGAAAACTTACTGACAGCAATAATTTTACTTTTAAATGAGCTGAAGACTTTATTTTATGAAAAATATTTCCTGTCATTTAAAATGTTCGCCATGCATTCATGCACTTAGTGAAACGTCAAGTGACTACGCGCGTGCGCGCAGTTTAGTAAGAAAAATGAAAAAAATTATTGTAATTAAGAAAGTGAACAAAATTAATATAATTAAGAAAGTGACAAAAATAGTGTCGGTTTCGATACCGGGAAACGGAAAAATGTCCGGTAGGGTGGGGGTAGGGGCTCATTTCGGCCTTGAAGCCGAAAAATGTTTTTTGGGTCATGTTTTGGTCCCTTTGGCTCTTTTTGGCGTTTTTTCCTAAGCGGGAAACAAGATGGCTGCACAAAAAATGAATGCGATATTCGTTCTCAATGTACCCGAAAATTTATAAAAGTCGACAAATTAAAGGTGAATGCAAAGGGGTCGGTAAACTAAAAAAAAAAAAAAAAATGCCATATTTTTTTCATATTTTAATGTATTGATTAAACTGTACAAGTACCTTGGTTTTTTGTAAATTAATTTTCTACATCTTCGTTTTTTTTTTTCGTAATTTTTGGACATTACTGCAACATGATAAAACCGGGGGCGATTTTTCATCATATATTTTGGTTAAATAAATTTAAAAAATTTTCATTATAAAAAGTGTATAAAAAAAACAAATATATAACAAATAAATGTTATCAAAGGCAAGATAAGTTACTTTTTTACAAAACTGGATATATTTTTCGTGTTTTTATTCAATGTAACATGTTTATTCAGTTCGAAAAGCATACAGTGTTTACCGATGTATTGGAAAATTCAAAATGGCGCCCGAGTCTCTCTTTAACAGGGTAAGGCCAGGAAAAGATGTTATAAATAATAAACTAGACAAAATACTGTTAGAAATTCGCTCAATATATGTTACCGTGACGTAAGTTGACATATATTTGGTGTTTTTTAATAGTGTTTTGTCTAGTTTATTATTTATAACACCTTTCCCAAACTTACCATGTTAAAGATAGTGTCGGGCACCATTTTGAATTTTCCAATACATCGGTAAACACTGCATGTTTTTCGAGCTGAATAAACATGTTACATTGAATAAAAACACAAAAATGTATCCAGTTTGGTAGAAAAGTAACTTATCTTGCCTTTGATGATATTTATTTGTTATATTTTTGTTTATTGACAACCTTTTCCAATCTATGTGTACAGTAATACAAACCCCATTTTTTTTTTAAATTGGACTAATAATAAAAAAACACCTTTCACATAATTTATTTTTGGCACATGTATATTTTTATCAAGACATTAAAAACTGAAAATATCGAAAAAAAAAAAGGCTATATTTTACGTATCCGTTTTGGAGAGAAGATTTCAAAAAAAAAGTTCACTTAATTTGATTGAGTAAGTTTTTATTTTATTTATTTTATTTTATTTTACAGCGGTAAATCACGTTTTTATGACAGCACGTGGAAGGTAGAATCTTGGATTTTTTTTTTAACACGCCACTGGGAAATAACTATATTTAAAGCGCCAACACTCCCCATTCTTAATGCTAGCTTTTCTTCCTAAAAGTCGAAAGAGGCCGTTAGGGTTGCCGTTCTTTTAATATGACGATTGTTTGGAATACCGTTGATTTATAATCAACGGTATGTTGCGACATTAGCAAATTAAAGTAAATTTTGAAATTAAATAAATTATTTGTAAAAGTCTTTAAAAAAAAATCCTTATATGTAACATATGTAAAATTATATTTGTGAATTTAATAGAAAAACCCCACAAACGAAAAATGGATCAACAATTCAAATATATGGCAAATTAATGTTACCAAAGGCAAAATAAATTATTCTGTTACCTACCTGAATAAGTTGTGTGATTGTACATATGTTAAAGCGTCTATTTAATCTGAAACACAAGTAGTGCCGATTTAGTAAGTTAAGCGATATACTGATAGAAATTTATCCAATTAATTTCACGGTGACACTTATTGGATCAATTTCTTTCAGTATTTAGTTTATTTGTAGAGTTTTAAGCCAGTAATGACACTTCAAAGAAGGCATTTCTTGTCGGCCATATTTTCTTTTTAACTCTGCACTTATTTTATATTTTTTTCGAACGGAATAAAACTTCATAATATGTTAAAAATTCAAAACTTATTCAGATACATAAAAGAGTAACTTCTCTTGCCTTTGGTAATATTTTTTTGTTTCTTTGTTTGAATTTTTAAAAACTTTTGTTTGTTGGCTTCTATGCTATACACTGTTTTATGTACAATTATTTTTCCAGCTTAAACATTTTTAATTATTTTTTCTAACACTCCATGGTATATTCGAAAATGAATTATATATATATATATATATATATATATATATATATATATATATATATATATATATATAAATATATAAAGGCACCATAAAAATTCTATGAATATTTCTTGGGTATTTGCCCCTCATCGTACGAGTTACTTCCTTCTATGCAGTTTGTGTGTAATGTTGAATGGCCGGAATTTACAACATTTAATTTATGGTTCACAACGTTGTGTTGTTGCAGTAGAATTGCGTTAAACGATTGATATTGATTATTATTCGATTTACTGGCAGAAAAAAAAAACAGATTTTGTTGCTAAAAAAACAACTGTTTATCATTATAATAATTAGAAACACTTAGTTCGAGTCAGTTTTTTTTTTCGGACTAGTTTTTCTTATTTCTAGGTTGCATTCAATTTTTATGGTATCTGTTGTTTATTAAATTATAGATGAAACTACAGAATAGCTTTTTTTTTTTTGCCACCGCTTCCTATGTTAAGTATGGGTTTCTAAATAACCCAATTATTTCAGCACGGTCCGTATTTTGTATAAGTACTCGAAAGTTGTGGTATTAGTGCAGAGAGTGATCCACGCTATTTTTTAAATCGTATTTCCAAGCTTAATTAAAGGTTTATGGTGTATTTTTATTCACTTGTAAGGTTAAAGTATAGAATGCGTACAAAACACCCTCTCCTCCCTATGTTAAGAATGGCTTTTTAAATAATAACGTTATTATTTACGCCCGGATAACTCTCTGCACTAGTACCAGAAATTTAATTTTACTCCTTACAAATTAAATTACAACTTTGGTACTAGTGCAGTGAGTGATCCGGGCGTAAGTAATAAAGTTATTATTTAAAAAGCCATTCTTAACATGGGGAGGGGAGGGTGTTTTGTACATATTCTATACTTTAACCTTACAAGTGAATAAAAATACACCATAAACCTTTAATTAAGCTTGGAAATACGATTTTAAAAAATAGCGCGGATCATTCTCTGCACTGGTACCAAATTTCTTTACCATTAATTTTTTTTAATCAAGACATGGTAAACGCAAGATTTGCTAAACGAGAAATCAAAATTTTCATAGAAATAAAATAAACATTTTTTTTATTTTAAATGCATTAAATTGTAAATTGTTAGGGAATAAAACAAAATATCGAAGAATAAAAACTTACCTTTACTTCTAAGCAATTTCAATACGAAAAAAAGGCCATGAAAATTGGATGATTTTTTTTTTTTGTTTCAAAACTGACAATTTTGTTCGGTTTCTTGGGATTTTTTTGGTAAATTCATAAAAATTCGATTCTGCGTGTCTAAATCATTAAGAAAAAGCTTTAAAAAATGTTTAAATCAAAAACACGATTAAAACGTAGATCTAAAAAAAATGGCTGAACGAATATTGAAAAATTAAAATGAAAATAAAATATAAAGATTAAAAAAGATTAAAAAATATAAAAACAAAAAACGATTATAATGAAACGTTTTAAATTCTTAAAAGTTCGTTAATTACGTGCTAGTAAACGTTTTCCGATGATGCTTGCAACGTATTGTCCATTCAAAAGACGAAAATAATTAAAGGTAAAAAAACGAATAAAATTAAGATATCTTTGTTCTGCATTAATTATATGCAACACAACAACACTGTCACGAAATTTGCTTTTGCACTGGGACTCGCCATCATCGAAAGATATGATAGGCAGGTACGATGGGCAATGCTATATTTATGTAAAAATGGCACCACTAAACATGGTTGCTGGGCTGGACTTTAATAAATGGCTGTAGCTAAATTTTTCATGAATAAAAAAAAAGCCAAATTAAAAACGTTTAAAAATCAAGTCCAAAAAATGCTAAATTGAAAAAAAAAAAAAAAGAAAAAAAAAAGAAAAAAAAACGAATAAAAGTAAGATATATTTATTCTGCGTTAGTTATATGTTAACGGCCGACAACAACAACACTGTCACGAAATTTGCAATTGCGATCGGCAATGTTATATTTATGTTTAAAAAATGGCACCAGTGAATAGGATTGTTGGACTTTAATAAATGTTTGTAGCTAAATTAAAAAGATAAATCAATAAAAAGGCCAAGTTAAAAACGTTTAAAGAAACAAAGTCATAAAAATTCTAAATCAAAAATTATTTTTGTTAATCATACAAACCTGCCCGGTCGTAAGATCCGTTTAAATATATTTTAATTTATGTAGATTTCATATTCATTATTTTTATAACGACAATTTTAATAGTGAGTTTTATATTATAATACACTGTAATTCCACCCGACGTGTCCTGGTCGTAAACTACGCTTAAATATGATATTTTAGTTCACACAAATTTCATATTCAATATTATAGAGCTATTACCCTATTGATTAATATATTGTACCCGATATATAGTAGTGATTACAAAAGTTAACAAAAACATGACTCGGGTGCCATCAGCTTGAATAGAAAGCAAAACATCTAGCGCTTCAGCTTCATTTGAACTATCGTGAAATGGATAAGAAATAGTTAAAAAATGAAACCATTTTAACGATTAAATGTATATTTACGCATGCATGGAAAGGCAATTTAATCTGCCTTATACATGCTAATTGCCAATATTTTTTTTTTCAATTTTAATACAACTTATCTGTTTGATTGTGATTTGACGAATCCTTTGAAAAACTGCAAATAAAGATTCGTACAACCTAAAATCTTGGTTGTAAGAACATCAACTTAACTTTATCCTAAATATATCTTTCGCCTTGATTAGATTCTGTTTCTAGTTTTACAAATATCAATGATATCATCTCTTGAATTCAATAATTATCGTAATAATAATCCTGCTTAGCCCGTCAGTCTTCTGACTGTGTGCGGAACTTCTCTACAAAACGCTTCTGTCAATGTTTGGTATACAGACTTCACAATTTTATATAGGTGATTTGAACCTGTGAAACAAATTCGATTTGGTATTTAGTCGGTAAAAAAAATTGCTAAGATGTTAAAATTGAAAATAATTATTGACAATTCGAATGTATAAATCAAATTAAATTGTCTTTTTATGCATGCGTAAATATACATTTAAACGTTAAAGTCGTTTCATATTTAACTATTTCTTATCCATTTGACGATCGTTTGAATGATTTCGACTGGAGTTGGACCGTTAAATGTTTTGCTTTCTATTCAAGCTGATGGCACCCATGTCATTTTTTATTATCTTTTGAAATCAGTACTGTATACCAGGCCAGTACTGTGGATTAGGTATACTGTAATAATCACTATAAAAATGGCGCTGTTAGAATAAAGAATATGAGATTTGCATAAATTAAAATATATTCAAGCGTATCTTACGACAGGACACGTTAGTATGATTAAAAAAAAACAATTTGCAATTAAGCATTTTTCTGGTTTTATTTCTTTTAAACGTTTTTAACTTGGACTTTTTTCCTGAAAAATTTAGCTACAAACATTTATTAAAGTCCAGCAATCCTATTTACTGGTGTCATTTTTACATAAATTAAACATTGTCAATCGTACTTGCCTATCGTACCTCATTTATTATGATTAATAAAAACAATTTTCAATTTAACATTTTTATGTCTTGATTTTAAAACGTTTTTAACTTGGCCTTTTTTCTTAAAAAATTAGCTACAGACATTTATTAAATCTAGCAACTATATTTACAAGTGATATTTTTACATAAATATAACATTGCCTATCGTACCTACCTATCTCATCTTTCGGTCGTGCCGATTTGCAGTGCAAATGCAAATTTCATGACAGTGTTGTTGTTGACCATTATCATATAACTAACGCAGAACAAAGATATCTTAGTTTTATTCGTTTTTTAACCTTTAATCATTGTAGTCTTATGAATGGACAATACGTTGCCAACAACATTGGAAAAATATTTTTTTTATCTTTTTTCTTTAATTTTTTTCCTTTTCAATCCTTTTTATTTATTTTATATATATTTATCCTTTAATCTTTTTTAATCTCATATTTTTATCTCATTTTATATTTCAAAATTCGTTCAGTCATTTTTTTAATCCACGTTTCAATCGTGTTTTTGATTTAAACATTTTTAAAAGCTTTTTTCTTAATGAATTGATACTCGGAATCGAACTTGTATGAATTTACTAAACAAATCCTGAGAAACCGACCGAATTTACAGTTTTGAAAAGAAACAAAAAAGAATTTTCATGGCATTTTTTCGTATTGAATTGTCTAGAAGTAAAGGTAAGATTTTATTTTTTGATATTTTATTTCCTAACTTTAATAATTTAATGCATATAAAACAATTGGGTGGTCGTGCACTTACTGATCCGCGCTATTTTTTTAAATCGTATTTCCAAGTTTAATTAAACTTTTATTGATAAGTTTTTTTTTATTCAATTGTATATATACAAAACACCCTCCCCTTGTTAAGAATGGCTTTTTACATAATAACGTTATTATTTCAGCACTGATCACTAAGTACACTAGTACCATCAATTCTATTTTTATTTTATTTCCAAACTTTTAACAATTTAATGTATTTAAACTCAATGTATTTTTATTTTATTACATAACTTTTAATAATTTAATGCATATTAAATAAGATTATTTTTATTTTATTCCTATAAAAATCTCGATTTCTTCTTTGCCAGAAGACAGTCTTGCTTAAAGTAATTTAAATGCTAAAGAAGTTTAAATGATAAATATGTCGTTTTCCACTCAAAATGGCTGCCGACAGTGAAGTCCACTTGCAGGTTTTCTATTTTAAAACGGTGCCTCAAAAATGTCTACATGAATTTATAAAAAGAAATTTGCTATTAAAAATATTCTTTTCTTTATTTTAAGTTTTATTGGGAAATAAAAATCAGTTATTTTATTCCTAAAAAAAATCTGGATTTCCTCTTTGCCGAATGAGCCTTGCTTAAAGGAATTTAAATGGTAACCCTTGTATTTCACTCAAAATGGCTGCCGACTGTGAAGTCCTCTTACACCTTCGCTATTTTAAACCGGTGTCTACATGAATTTATAGAAAGAAATTTACTGTTAAAAAATATTCTTTTCTTTATTTTAAGTTTTATTGGGAAATAAAAAATCAGTTATTTTATTCCTAAAAAAAAAAAAAACTCGATTTCCTCTTTGCCGGATGAGCCTTGCTTAAAGGAATTTAAATGGTAACTCTCGTATTTCACTCAAAATGGCTGCCGACTGTGAAGTCCTGGTAAAACTATACAAACACCGTGACAGCGAATTAACCCTACCCCTAACCCTAACCCTAACCCTAAACCTAACCCCAAACCTAACCCTAACCCTAACCCTAAACCCTAACCCTACCCCTAACCCTAACCCTAATCCTAACCCTAACCCTAACGCTGTCACGGTGTTTGTATAATAATACCGAAGTCCTCTTACAACTTCGCTATTTTAAACCGGTGTCGACATGAATTTATAGAAAGAAATTTACTATTAAAAATATTCTTTTCTTTATTTTCAGTTTTATTGGAATAATAAAAATCAGTTTGTGTTATGAATTGATTCGAAATTGAACAAATATTAACAACCCTTTTACTTTTTCAAATTAAATTACAACTGAACTTTTTAGTACTTATACAAAATACGGACCGTGCAAAAATAATTGGGTTAGTTAGAAACCTATGTTTAACGGTGGCTTAACAAAAATATTCTGTAGTTGCATGTATAATTTAATAAACAACAGATACCATAAAAATGTAATTTAATCTGAATATCTAAACAATAAGTCTGAATTTAAAAAAAAATCAACTAAGTGTTTTTTCTTCTTCCTTTTATTATTATCAAACAATTGTTTTTTTTTGTTTTTTTTTATTAACAAAATCGGTGCTTGTACAGTTTAATTAAGACAATGAAAATATCGAAAAAAGTTATATTGTACGTATCCGTTTTGACATGAAGTTCTCCGAAAAAAAAATT
Organism: Euprymna scolopes; assembly: GCF_053919585.1. Classification (NCBI taxonomy): domain Eukaryota; kingdom Metazoa; phylum Mollusca; class Cephalopoda; order Sepiida; family Sepiolidae; genus Euprymna; species Euprymna scolopes. The sequence continues at coordinate 212,417,947 of NC_136527.1, read as the reverse complement.
TCACTTAATTTGATCGAGTAGTTTTTTTTTGTTTTTTTTTACAGCGGAAAACACGTTTTTATGAGAGCGCGTTGAAGGCAGACATCTTGGATTTGTTTTAAATTTTTGTTTGAATTTAAGAAACGACACGGGAGATAACTCCATATAAAGAGCCGACACTCCCTCCCTATCTTTAATAACTAGCATTTCTTCCTAAAAATCGAACCTTTTGCTCGGTATCTTAAATTGTTTGTTTTTTTTTCGCTCTAAAATAAAAACTGCTTGATGAAATTAAGTGAAATTTTTTTTCGGAGAACTTCATTCCATAACAGATACGTACAATTTAAACTTTGTTCGATATTTTCATTCTTAATGTCTTGACTAAACTGTACAAGTACCACAAAATCTGTGGGGGTTAGGGTTAGGGTTAGAAATAAGCAAAATTAGTCTGAACAAAAAAAAACTGACTCGAACTAAGTGCTCTAATTATTATAATGATAAACAATTGTTTTTTTAGCAACAAAATCTGTTTCTGTTTTTCTGCCAGTAAATCAAATAATAATCGATTATAACAATCGTCTAACGCAATTCTACTGCAACAACATAACGTTGTGAACAACAAATCAAATATTGTACATTCCGACCATTCAACATTACACACAAACTGCATAGAAGAAAATTTGAGTTTATGTAATCCGTACGATGAGTGTCAAATACCCAAGAAATATATTCAGAATTTTTATGATGTCGTCATACATATAAACAATTCATTTACGAATATACCTTATGGAGTGTTTAAAAAATATTTATAAATGTCTAAAATATTTATAAATGTTTAAAAAATATTTATAAATGTTTAAGCTGAAAAAATGTTCATAAAAAGGTATTAGCAGAGAATCCAACAAACGATTTTTTAATAAAAGAAAACAAATAACAAAAAATATTACCAAAGGCAAGATAAGTAACTCTTGTACGTATCGGGATAAGTTTTGTACTTTTAATGTATTTTAAAGTTTTATTCCGTTCGAAAAAAAATGTAGCCTCAAGTTGCAGAGTTACAAAGCAAATATGACCAACAAGAACATGTCGTCTTTGAAGTGTCATTACTGGCTTTAAACTCCACAAACAAACTAAATAATGAAAGAAATTGATTCAATAAATATCACCGTGATATTTATTGGATAAATGATTGCATGTCGGCCATCTTCTCGTTCTTGCTTCCCAAATGGGCACTATTTGAGTTTCAGATTTAATAGACGCTTTAAAATATGTTCAATCTCAGAAAACTTGTTCAGGTAGGTAACAGAATAATTTATCTTTCTTTTTGTAATATTTATTTTTTATATATTTGAATGTTTGACGCATTTTTCGTATGTGGGTTTCTCTATTAAATTCCCAAATATAATTTTACAAATGCAATATATAAAAACATTTTTAACGTTTAAATTAAAGGAAAAAAAACATTTTCCATGAATATACTATATTGGGTACCGGTTCTTTTACTTATATTTATATTAAAACATTAAGGAATATGCTATATGGGGTACGAATTCTTATATATATATATATATATATATATATATATATATATATATATATATATATATATATATATATATTAACAGGGTTCGTAAACTACAGGAGTTTCAAAGAAAAATTTAAATTTTCTGTTTTTCATCTGATTAAATATATATATATATATATATATATATATATATATATATATATATATATATATACTTTGGAAATGACGATATTGAATTAAAGTATATACCATTGGTTTTACTTATATCATCATGTCGCAGTAATCTAAAAAAAAATGAAATAAACGATGATGTAGACAATTAATTATAAAAAAAAAAAATTTCGAAGTCAATGAACATCTGCTAAAATGCCCAGCATTAAAAGAAAAACCTTTTCTTGTAACGATTCGAACTCTTCGGTTTATTTTATTTAGCAAATCTCAATTTTCGTCAATTGTATTCAAAACGTATTTTCATTTATTGTATTTATTTGCTTCCCCACCAAAGCAAATTTGGCACAAGGCCGTTTTTAATGTGGGTAAAAATCAGCTCCCCTAAAAGTAGGCAAAAAGTGGTCACTCTGGTTACCAAAAATAATAATTGTCCCAGTATAGAGAGTTTCCCCTCCGTTGATTCGTACAAATTATCTTAAGTGCAGCAATCAGCATCTGCAGAACAGACACTACACTTTGATCCCAGCCCGAAGGCCAAGAAGTATTTATTTGCTTCCCCACTGAGAAAATTAGGCACAAGGCCGTTTTTTAATGTGGAGAGAGGGGGAGGGAAAAGGGGACCAGCTCCCGATGGGTGGGAAATGGGAGCTGGATAGTGAAAATTGGTATGAAGGGTTGCCCCTACATTGACTAATGTCTTATATGCGGGGTTACCCCCACATATATAGTCTTTGCTTACAGTATCTTCCGGAACAGATACTACACTTTGATCCCGGCCTGAAGGTTAAGAACAACAGATGGTATTTATTTGCTCCCCCACTGAGCAAATTAGGCACAAGGCCGTTTTTAATGTGAGGTAAAAACCAGCTCCCCTAAAAGTAGGCAAAAAGGGGGCACTCTGGTTACCAAAAATAATAATTGTCCCAGTATAGAGGGTTTCCCCTCCATTGACTGGTACAAATTATCTTAAGTGCAGCATCTGCCGGAACAGATGCTACACTTTGATCCCAGCCCGAAGGTTAAGAACAACAGATAATTAATTTTACTACCTCATCGTTTTTCTTAATTTTTGGATATGTTCATGACTGTGGCATGACAATAAAGTAGATACCATTGGTTTTACTTGAAAGTTTGTATTTCAGCTTTAGATGCAATTAGTTTTATTTTAAAGTCTGTAATTCGACTTTAGATGTAATAAAAACACCTTATATTTTAATATTTCCCAATATTTTTTTATAAAAACACAGATTTTATAATTTAACAATTTTGAAAAAAAAAAATTGATGTTAAATTTGAAATGTGTGTTTTCATGCAAAAAAAAACACATTTCAAATTTAACTTCAGTTTTTTAGTCCAATTTAAAAAAAACAATAAAAATATTTATTATTTTATCGTGAAATAAAACTTACAAAATTAAAATATCTGTAATAATAAATTGCTTTATAGTTGCCAACCATTGCGAATGAGAATTTTCAATATGCCATTTATATCTTGGTGCGTTTGTAAATTAGTGATCTTTTATGATAACGCATTTCAGATGAAAACAGAATTACTTGGAATGGAAAACTGCTGCCATATCTGGGCAAGAGCTGCCAAAAATAGCTTATCCTGCCTTGACAGTGTACAAAATAGACTTCGTGGCTTAGTGGGGGATGCCCTTTTCTCTACCCTGCAACCTCTCTCCCACAGAAGAGACGTTGCGAGCCTATCCTTGTTTTATCGTTATTTCGATGGCAGGTGCTCGTCTGAACTCCAATCTCTGGTCCCTCCTCGCCAATCTTTCACGAAAAACACCCGTCTAGCTGAATCTACTGTGAAAATTTTCCCCCACCCTATATCTGTGCCTAAATCAAAACGTGTATTCCATGAACAAAGCTTCTTTCTTAGAACTGCACGCCTGTGGAACTCTGTTCCGTCTGCCTGCTTCCCACTTGACTAAAACTGGGATGTCTTTATGTCCAACGTTAACAAATTCCTAATGAACCGCCCTCTTAAGTAAACACTTAATTAAATCTCCACACTAACGTACTGTACTTGCAATAACCCTAATCCCTGAGTGGCTTCCGGGCCTTGATAAGTGGTGACCACCGTGTAAAAAAAAACTTACTTGTCATGTCAAAATAAGTACACATTTCAAGAATTACGAAAAAAATGATCAAGTAAAAAATAATTTCAATTAGAATAGAAGTTAAAAATTGTCGAAAACAAAAACCTGTTTGTGGGTTGTTTTAAAAATGGAATAGATATTAAAATTTCGTTTCGTTTCACTCTTTTTAATCATTTGAAATTGCTCTGGTCTTGCATTTTACTTAAGAAATGATTAACAAACGAAATATACTTTTCCAGTAAAGAATTTTACATTTCTTACAAAATGTCATCTTCTTCTCACCGAAACAGCATCTTTTTCTCTTTTTTTTTTTTTTGTTAGCATTAAAACGTAGCTTGCGCAATGCCACGTTCGACTTTTCGTTGCTTCTACACTATTGGGACGAACTTTCGGAAATCGTAATACTGTATTTCACATAAAAACAAGAGCATCTTAGTATTCTTCGTACTTTTTAAGATGATTATATAATTGTACCAGAATGTTTTGGGAATTTTTTACACCCTTAACACAAAACTGCGAATAAAATATACAAAACTCGTAATTTCGTTATTTAAAATGCCTTGTTTGATTTCTTTATGGAATATTCTTCCAAAATAAAGCTTTGGAATAAATAATAAAAATATTATTTTTTATTAAAAAACATGTTTACAAAGTGCATGCGCGCGCTCATGCAGCCATATTTTTCTACGTAATGAAATTAATTGAATTTTACAATTTTTTTTTAAATTTAAAAATGTATCGAAATTTTTCTATTGGGTCAATTTTTAAGATATTTGCAGGGTTAATGTAGTATTCTATGCTCTTTCCAATAAACTGAATATTATATTCTAGACAAATGTTTTTTTTTAATGATTCATTTTGAAATGTGTATTAAAAAGAAAATAATGAATTTTCTCACCTAAGGTGTATATATCACAAACTGAAGATAAAAGATCAATAAATAAAATAATCTAATTTAAAACAAAAACAAAACAATAGTTATGTGCAAATTTACTTGTAGATTCGAAAGTTTAAAACCTTAAAAACACGTTGATTTATTTTTTAAGTTAGACCTCACATTTTGAAAATATTGCCCTGTAAAAGTTGGACAGCTACATTAATTTTTCTATTTCATTCAATGTTGTTTTTTTTATATTTTTGATAAAAAATTAATTGCATAAAGAACAAATTAAATATTTTCAATCAAAAACTCCTGTAATTCTTTAAGAGAATATAAAAATGGAAAATACGTCGGCAAATTTTGTAAAAATAAACTCTGATGAGTGAAATGTGATCATTTTTCAAATACCGTGATGCATAGTTGACTAATTTGATTGTTGACAGGAAACACATATCAGAAATTCAAAGGAGATATAAAACACATATCTTCGGAGATTATGTGTCCCATCTTTTCCATCACGAGTAATGTCTATAAATGCCTCCGCTGTGCATCATATCACCCGCTCATCAATCTATGTTGAGAAGAACAATCACCTGTCTGATATATAAATGGCTTCCCCTCAGCAATTGTCACAGTCGTCGTCATGATGCAATATGTATATATATATATATATATATATATACAAATGAAACGTCTTGTGTGTTCGTCTTTACTAAACTAGAATCTGTTTGCTCTCATATTTTGCAAGAATGATTGTATCTAACCTAACTGTGTTTTTTAATATTAAAAAGTTAAACATATTACCATATTAAAAAAAAAAACTTTTTACGACATCGTTACTTTCCGTTCCGATGTCATCCGAGACTACTTACCGGAAATACTTCCGGTTTATATTGACTATGCTTTCGTTATTCCTATTCAGTGACGTTCCATACCATATATACGATAAGTATATAAGTATACTTGTTGCATTAATTTTTTTCTTTCCTGCTTTTTCTTTACGTGCTCCTTCCTGGCATAACAAAATAAGAATAACAAACAAACAAAAAACTATATAGTTTTGTTTGTTGTTTAAATACTTGCAAAAATTTATTTTTTCAATACACCAAAAAGTTTGTTTCACTTTTTCTAAACTATGCAAAAAATATTTTAACAAGAAATTTTTAGGACTTCCAGTAAAGAATTTTAGATTTCTTTAAAAAATGTCTCCTTCTTCTCACCGAAACAGCATATTTTTCTTTTTCTTTTTTGTTATCATTAAAACAATGCCACGTTCGACTTTTAGGTGCTTCTACACTATTGGATGAAATTTCGGAAATCGTAATACTGTATTTCACATAAGTACAAGAGTATCTATGTATTCTTCGTACTTTTTACGATGATTATATAATTGTGCCAGAATGTTTTGGGAATTTTTGACAGGCTTAACACAAAACTGCCAATAAAATACACAAAACTCGTGATTTCTTTTAAAAAGTGGCTTGTGTTGATTTATTCATGGAATATACTTCCAAAATAAACTATTAAAGTTTTTGAAAAATAATAGAAATATTATTTTTTTATTAAAAAAAAGTGTTTACAAAGGGCATGCGCACGCTCATGCAGCCATATTTTTCTACGTAATGAAGTGAATTGAATTTTACGAGTAAATTCTTTTTCAATTCTAAAATCTATCGAAATTTTTCTATTGGTTCGAATTTTAAGGTATTTGCGGGTTTAATGTGAAATTATATGCTCTTTCCAATAAACTGAATATCATATTCTCGACAAACGTTTTTTTTTAATTCACACCCTCCATTTTTTAAATGTCTATTAAAAGGAAAATAATTAATTTTCTCACCTAAGGTCTATATATTATAAATTGAAGATAAAAGATCAATAAATAAAATAATTTAATTTACAACAAAAACAAATCAATAGTTATATGCAAATTTACCTGTAAATTCAAAAGTTTAAAACCTTAAAAAAGGCACGTTGGTTTATTTTTTAAGTTAAACACCACATTTTGTAAAAATTGGACAGCTAGATTAAATGTTGTTCTATTTCATTCAATGTTGTTTTGTTTTGTTTTTGTTTTTTTTTAAATTTTAATATAAAATATTTTAAATAAAAAATTCCTGTAATTCTTTAAGAGAATAAAAAATGAAAAATATGTCGGCAGTTTTTTTTTTGATGAGTGAAATGTGATCATTTCTCAAATACCGTGACCCATAGTTGATTAATTTGATTGTTGACAGTAAACACATGTCAGAAATTCAAAGTAATGAAAGCAACATTGGATTTTTATAAAGTAAACTCGTTTTGTTTTTGTTTTTATTTTTGTTTCTTTTTTCGGAACAGATGAATAATTTAAATGAAACATTTTTCAAATTAAAGCAACATTGAAAGGTCACCAACAAATTAATAATTTAAATTGAAAATTTTTTTAATTAAAACAAAAAATAAAAAAAAAATTGAAGGGTTTACAAAAAATTAATAATTTAAATGAAACATTTTTTTAATTAAACCAACGTTGAAGGGTTTACAACAAATTACTAATTTAAATGAAAATGTTTTCTGATTTAGAGCAACATTGGATATTTTTTGGGGGAAGCATTTTTGGACTTGATGTAAAATTGTGGTACTTGTCAGATCAAGAAGCGCGAGTTTAATGAAACGCACAAAAAGATGGTCGCCGTGTGCATACAGCATAATTCCCTAAAATACGTAATTTTAAAGAAAATCAATTTATAACATTATATAATCAATTTTTAATGCTGCAATATTTTTAGTCATAAATTTATTATAATTTTTACTAGAATATCTTGTCCTTTTATTTTCTTCTTTTAATAATTAGTCTTTAATTTTTCCACTTTAATTTTAACCATCTTACTTTTCATGCTCACATTGTCTATTGTTATATATATATAATGTATGTTACAGAGGAATATTAGACAAGTGAAAATGAGATTAGGATAATTAGAATCGAACCTTGTAAGCAATGTTAAGAAATGGAATGTTAGAAATTTAATCTATTGTTAAATTCTATTAGAATTATTAGAATAGTTAAATATTGTTTATATCGGAAAAAGAGTTGATTGGTCATTCGTTTAGAATTTGTAATATTGAAAATGTCAGCTAAAAGAATGAACAATGCAAATAAAAATATATTGTTAAAAATAGGTTAGAGTATAATTGAGGATTCTGTTTTTTGCCAAAAGTGTGTTTGGCCAAACATATGCATAGCCACGTGATAATTAGTGACGTTTGAAAACACACTTTTGACGTCATAGACAAACGGAGATTTCTCAATATAGGATCTAAGAGTTAGTTAGCTAGGAGGGATCAGAGTTGAGTCAGACAGTTGGCAGTCAGTAGTGAGTTGATGAGTTAGAGCCCCTTAGAAGCGAAGTGAGAGGAGAGGACCAATGTAGCCATACCAGTTGAATGTCTGACATCATCGACCAGCCGATCAGAGAAATAAAGAAGTCATCATCATGTTGTAACTGTTGTCTTGTGTCATGCATCATCATGAACGAAAGGTGTTTATCATCTTATAATGAACATTGTAAACCCTTCGAAGATTATGTGTCCCATCTCCTCCAGAGTAATGTCTATAAATGCCTCCTCTCCTCTAATATGTGCCTCCCCTGTGCATCATATCACCCTCTCATCAATATATGTTAAGAAGAACAATCACCTGTCTGATATATAAATGTCTTCCCCTCAGCAATTGTCACAGTCGTCGTTACGATGCAATATATATATCAATGTCAATATCATTCTAATATCCGTGTTATAAGAACGGTTACATATGAACACCCCAAGGAGCATATGCCAATATCGTTCTAATATCGGTGTTATATATGAGCATTACAAGAAGTATATAAGAATTGGTATGTCTCCCTCATCATCGTTATATATGTCCCTGTTATCCTTAAATATGAACCTGTACTACAAAACACACACACACACACACATATATATATATATATAAAGTTTAGTGGTTATATTTAAATTCTGAAAAAACAACATATAGACACATATATTCGAATTAAAAATTTATTGTTTGATAAAAGAAATATATAGACGGGGTTATGTTGATTTCCTTAATCCATGGATTTTCGATAAAGTCTCATATCAAAGGAAATGACATGCAGTTAGCTGTGAATAGGCACTTACTTTACTTTTCAGCACAAATATTGGAAATAGTTTTTTTAAGTGGTGAATGATAATTATATGGAAATAATTATAGGAAAAGGGAATTTGATACAACCTGGGTAGTCCATTATCGGAAGGAGTACAATGTCCTCCGGGGTTATAAATCCAGGTAGCCAGAATATTGGTTATGGGGAGAAGACAGTAGTCCCATATAAAAAAAAGCGTGGGTGCTCCTTATTGATTTTCCGAAAGGTATACAGGGCAGCCATATTCGTTGGTGCGTTATATACAGGGTGGCCGAAAAGTCCCAGGAAACTATACATGTATTTGTAATAAAACACACAATATTAAAATCAATCATATTTAACAGCATTAAAATATTAAAAATAGTGTCCTGGGACTTTTCGGCCACCCTGTATATGAAAATGTTCTTTATAACTATGTTTAATCTTTATTTTACAATGATAAATCTCTCTCTATATATAAAAATGAAATGTCTGGTGTGTTCGTCTTTACTAAACTAGAAATCCGTTTGCTCTCATATTTTGCAAGAATGATTGTATCTACTCTAACTGTGTTTTTTAATATTAAAAAGTTAAAAATATTACCATATTAAAAAAAAAAACTTTTTTCGACATCGTTACTTTCCGTTCCGATGTCATCCGAGACTACTTACTGGAAATACTTCCGGTTTATATTGACTATGCTTTTGTTATTCCTATTCAGTGACGTTCCATATCGATAAGTATACCATACCATATATACGATAAGTATATAAGTATACTTGTTGCATTCATTTGTTTTTTTTCTGTTTTTTCTTTACGTGTTCCTTCCTGGCATAACAAAATAAAAATAACAAAATAATAACAAAAAAAAACTATATACACCAGTTTTGTTTATTGTTTAAATACTTGCAAAAAAAATTAATACACACAAAAAAAGTTTGTTTCACTTTTTCTAAACTATAAAAAATACTTTAACAAAAAGTTGCTGGTTAATTTTTAGGACTTGCCCCAGCGTATTATAAACACCTTAGCGTCTCCAGATTAAAACTGATTTAAGATTAAATACTACCCAAACATCAAAAGTCGTTCTTAACATGGGAGGTATCCCGAAAGCTGTTTTTAACATGGGGATGTTAGGGTGGTTACAATACGCAGGGCAAGTTGTAAAAATTAACGAACTGGCTATTATTTATTGCAAAAATTGCGTAGAATTTATTTATTTGACAAACAAATGACAGTTTCTAAAAACATTTAATAAGAAATACAGATAAACGGTAGTTTTCTTTATTATTTTTTGTGTTTTTTTCTGTTGATGTTTTGTTTCTATATTTAACATTTTACTTTATAGTCATTTCACATAGCTTTGTTATTTTTACATCGGCAACGCTCGGCTATATCCGATTGTTTACGTCGTGCGCCGGTAAAAGCAGAACATCGAGAAAATAATTACACAATATTTAAAAGTTAATTCATTGTGGATGTATTCACACAATTGTTTTGGAAAATAAATATTTAAAATAAACTAGCGCTTATGCACGTATGGTGCCGTACTATTTTTTAAAATAGTATTTTCGTGTTATGTTCAAGTTTTACAATATGTTTTTTGTTTATTAAATTGTTAGGTGAAAGTACAGATAACCCGGTCGGTTTCTAATGTGTGGCAAACCTAGCTCCCGAGAAAAGGGTACTCTGGATAATAACAAAAATAAAAGTTGCCTCAGTCTCGAAGGATTTCTCGTCTACTGATCGAGTAAAAAACCGTGAAGTGTAGTTTCCCTCCCTTTCTCTCTCTATCTCTTCCTCTCTTAATATCTCTCTCCATCCATCTCTTCCTCTCTCTCTCAATCTCTTTATCTCTATATCACTCTCTCCATCTCTATTCGAGCACCTTTCTCTCTCTAACTTCCTCTCTCTCCCCCTTCTCTTCTTTTCTCTGTTTTGCTCTCTCTGTGTGGCTAACTCTTCCCTCTATCTCTCTCTATCTCCCTCTCTTTCTCTATTTCCCTATCACTTTCTCTTTTCTATCTATCTATATATTTCTCTCTATCTGTCCATATTTAATCCCTCATCCTATTTTAGTCTTCTAAGGCATTGTCAAAACATGGATAAATCCTATTTTAGTCACCTAATTTAGTTATTCTGAGATTATAAGTTATTTAGAAATTACTGCTATCTTGAACAGCACCAGGAGTAACTGGTAAAACCTTTCTAATTACATTGATTTTGGCAGCTATTCGGTGACAAAATGACATAGCCTTAGCCCTTGATGCATGCGGTATACCTGCGACCTTGCTACCAAGTAGACGAACTACTTATTCTACTTTGAAACTACTATTAAACATTCAATTTTACAATAATCCCATATTAAACATCCTCTAAACATCTACTATGGGAAAAATATTGCATAAAATGCAAATTTATTGTTTGGGATGAATGCAAAATGACACGCACAAAATCACTTGAGGCTTCTGATCGATCCTTGCAAGATTTGCGTGGTAATGTCAGACCATTTGGGAATGCAGTCATATTGCTTGCAGGAGATTTCAGACAAATGTTACCTGCTGAGTTAAGGGCGAAATTCTTTGACTCTTCTGTAATTTTATTACATAAAAAGAAGAGTTGGTTAAAAAGGTTTTTCCAGATATTCAAATTAATTATATGAATTCTACTTGACTGAGTAAACGAGCTATTCCTGCAGCTCAATACAAAGACGCCCATGCTATTATTCAACGTAAAATTCCAAGTGAGGTAGTCAAATACAAATCCACCGACGCTGTTGTGGAAGCGGATAAAGTGGTTAATTATCTAACAGCTAGATTTGCCAGGGATGCCACCGCATGTACTGCAACTGAAAACTGGCGTACTAATTATCATGTTATGAAATAAAAACCATTACAAGCTTTGTAATAACACATGGCTTGCAGTAAAAAATTAACAAACAATATCATAAAAAAAAACAATCTTAACATGACCTTTCATATGTGAATATATCTTCATTCCACGCATTCCTATGATTCCATTTCCAATTTTAGTGTCATTTGCAATATCCATCAACAAAGCTCAGTGAAAAATATTTACAATTGCGTGGCTTACAGCAATGCACTGACTGTTTTTTCACATGTTACATGTTCAAGAGTCACTAAACCAGAAAATCTCAATATCAACTAAAAAAATGAAAAACAAAAACTGTGTACCCATACGAAATGGGAAATCAAACCTATTAGAAACATGTATTTCCTCATTTTGGAATTTTTCAATTGCGCCAATTTGATCCACATCAACGCGTGGCAGGTTACAGCTAATATAATATAAAATTATATTTCAATCTTGTTTTGTCAGCATTTACTCTCTTTGCCTTTACTAAAGAATCCATATATCAGTGGAAGTATCTGTTTATATATAATAATTAACATTAAAATGTTAAATATTTCCAATTTGTACAAAAATAATGGAGATATTAATCATAGTTATGGATGTCCGAGATATAAAGGCTAATTATTATAGTTCTGATTGTATCAATATAATAGATACTCATCATAGTTATGATTGTATCAATATAAAAGATATTCATCATAGTTATGATTGTATCAATATAAAAGATATTCATCATAGTTATGATTGTGTCAATATAAAAGACATTCATCATAGTTATGATTGTATCAATATAAAAGACATTCATCATAGTTATGATTGTATCAATATAAAAGATATTCATCATAGTTATGATTGTATCAATATAAAAGATATTCATCATAGTTATGATTGTATCAATATAAAAGATATTCATCATAGTTATGATTGTATCAATATAAAAGATATTCATCATAGATATGATTGTATCAATATAAAAGATAATCATCATAGTTATGATTGTATGAATATAAAAGATATTCATCAGTAAATAATTTTTTTTCCTTTGCAGATGTTCCTGCTTGAACGCTCGCATTAAATGTGAGCGATCCAATATTTCCATTTAATACTTGATACAGAGAAGATCCTATAGTTTTGGGGAAAACATTTAAACTGACATCTGTTGCAAAAGTATCGCAAATTCTTATATTTATCAACTCTTCATAAAGAAATCTGAACAATTTGTAATAAACATCCTGTAAAACATCTACAAAAAATTCAAAAATATCTCAAATTCTAATATTTCAGAAAAAATCTGTATACTCTCTCATAATCATCTTGCTATTCTTGCTTCACAAAATCATAATTACTTAAACGTACAAGTATACGTTAAATATAAACCATATTTTTGTTCAGTGTGTGAATATACTTCTACTCAAACAGACATTTAGTGCGACATATTATGAGTCGTACAAGAGAAAACCCTTCTTGTAGAATATGTGGATTAGTTTTTACTAAGAAAACAATTCTAATGCGACATATGATATGCCACGCTGAGGAAACCTCATATTCTTGTGAATTGTGTGACTTTGTTTGTCATGAGAAACAAAAGTTAGCAAGACATATGAAGACACACTCTGGCGAAATGTCATATTCTTGTGAACAATGTAAACATTCTTTTTCTCGAAAATCATGTTTAGTTACACATATGAGAACACACTCTGGCGAAAGGCCATATTCTTGTGAACAATGTAAACATTCTTTTTCTCAAAAATCTCATTTAGTTACACATATGAGAACACACTCTGGCGAAAGGCCATATTCTTGTGAACAATGTAAACATTCTTTTTCTCAAAAATCTCATTTAGTTACACATATGAGAACACACAGTGGCGAAAGGCCATATTCTTGTGAACAATGTAAACATTCTTTTTCTCAAAAATCAAGTTTAGTTAAACATATGAGAACACACTCTGGCGAAAGGCCATATTCTTGTGAACAATGTAAACATTCTTTTTCTCAAAAATCTCATTTAGTTACACATATGAGAACACACACTGACGAAAGGCCATATTCTTGTGAACAATGTAAACATTCTTTTTCTCAAAAATCAAATTTAGTTACACATATGAGAACACACACTGGCGAAAGGCCATATTCTTGTGAACAATGTAAACATTCTTTTTCTCAAAAATCAAATTTAGTTACACATATGAGAACACACTCTGGCGAAAGGCCATATTCTTGTGAACAATGTAAACATTCTTTTTCTAAAAAATCAAGTTTAGTTAGACATATGAGAACACACTCTGGCGAAAGGCCATATTCTTGTGAACAATGTAAACATTCTTTTTCTCGAAAATCAAGTTTAGTTAGACATATGAGAACACACTCTGGCGAAAGGCCATATTCTTGTGAACAATGTAAACATTCTTTTTCTCAAAAACCTCATTTAGTTAGACATATGAGAACACACTCTGGCGAAAGGCCATATTCTTGTGAACAATGTAAACTTTCTTTTTCTCAAAAACCTCATTTAGTTAGACATATGAGAACACACTCTGGCGAAAGGCCATATTCTTGTGAACAATGTAAACTTTCTTTTTCTCAAAAACCTCATTTAGTTAGACATATGAGAACACACTCTGGCGAAAGGCCATATTCTTGTGAACAATGTAAACATTCTTTTTCTCAAAAACCTCATTTAGTTAGACATATGAGAACACACTCTGGCGAAAGGCCATATTCTTGTGAACAATGTAAACATTCTTTTTCTCAAAAATCAAGTTTAGTTACCCATATGAGAACACACTCTGGCGAAAGGCCATATTCTTGTGAACAATGTAAACATTCTTTTTCTCAAAAATCTCATTTAGTTACACATATGAGAACACACACTGACGAAAGGCCATATTCTTGTGAACAATGTAAACATTCTTTTTCTCAAAAATCAAATTTAGTTACACATATGAGAACACACACTGGCGAAAGGCCATATTCTTGTGAACAATGTAAACATTCTTTTTCTCAAAAATCAAATTTAGTTACACATATGAGAACACACTCTGGCGAAAGGCCATATTCTTGTGAACAATGTAAACATTCTTTTTCTAAAAAATCAAGTTTAGTTACACATATGAGAACACACTCTGGCGAAAGGCCATATTCTTGTGAACAATGTAAACATTCTTTTTCTCGAAAATCAAGTTTAGTTACACATATGAGAACACACTCTGGCGAAAGGCCATATTCTTGTGAACAATGTAAACATTCTTTTTCTCAAAAACCTCATTTAGTTAGACATATGAGAACACACTCTGGCGAAAGGCCATATTCTTGTGAACAATGTAAACTTTCTTTTTCTCAAAAACCTCATTTAGTTAGACATATGAGAACACACTCTGGCGAAAGGCCATATTCTTGTGAACAATGTAAACTTTCTTTTTCTCAAAAACCTCATTTAGTTAGACATATGAGAACACACTCTGGCGAAAGGCCATATTCTTGTGAACAATGTAAACATTCTTTTTCTCAAAAACCTCATTTAGTTAGACATATGAGAACACACTCTGGCGAAAGGCCATATTCTTGTGAACAATGTAAACATTCTTTTTCTCAAAAACCTCATTTAGTTAGACATATGAGAACACACTCTGGCGAAAGGCCATATTCTTGTGAACAATGTAAACTTTCTTTTTCTCAAAAACCTCATTTAGTTAGACATATGAGAACACACTCTGGCGAAAGGCCATATTCTTGTGAACAATGTAAACATTCTTTTTCTCAAAAACCTCATTTAGTTAGACATATGAGAACACACTCTGGCGAAAGGCCATATTCTTGTGAACAATGTAAACTTTCTTTTTCTCAAAAACCTCATTTAGTTAGACATATGAGAACACACTCTGGCGAAAGGCCATATTCTTGTGAACAATGTAAACTTTCTTTTTCTCAAAAACCTCATTTAGTTAGACATATGAGAACACACTCTGGCGAAAGGCCATATTCTTGTGAACAATGTAAACATTCTTTTTCTCAAAAACCTCATTTAGTTAGACATATGAGAACACACTCTGGCGAAAGGCCATATTCTTGTGAACAATGTAAACTTTCTTTTTCTCAAAAACCTCATTTAGTTAGACATATGAGAACACACTCTGGCGAAAGGCCATATTCTTGTGAACAATGTAAACATTCTTTTTCTCGAAAATCAAGTTTAGTTACACATATGAGAACACACTCTGGCGAAAGGCCATATTCTTGTGAACAATGTAAACATTCTTTTTCTCAAAAATCAAGTTTAGTTACACATATGAGAACACACTCTGGCGAAAGGCCATATTCTTGTGAGCAATGTAAATATTCTTTTTCTCAAAAATCAAGTTTAGTTACCCATATGAGAACACACTCTGGCGAAAGGCCATATTCTTGTGAACAATGTAAACTTTCTTTTTCTCAAAAACCTCATTTAGTTACACATATGAGAACACACTCTGGCGAAAAGCCATATTCTTGTGAACAATGTAAACATTCGTTTTCTCATAAATCAAATTTAGTTACACATATGAGAACACACTCTGGCGAAAAGCCATATTCTTGTGAACAATGTAAACATTCTTTTTCTCAAAAATCAAGTTTAGTTACACATATGAGAACACACTCTGGCGAAAGGCCATATTCTTGTGAACAATGTAAATATTCTTTTTCTCAAAAATCAAGTTTAGTTAAACATATGAGAACACACTCTGGCGAAAGGCCATATTCTTGTGAACAATGTAAACTTTCTTTTTCTCAAAAATTAAATTTAGTTACACATATGAGAACACACTCTGGCGAAAAGCCATATTCTTGTGAACAATGTAAACATTCGTTTTCTCATAAATCAAATTTAGTTACACATATGAGAACACACTCTGGCGAAAAGCCATATTCTTGTGAACAATGTAAACATTCGTTTTCTCATAAGTCAAATTTAGTTAGACATATGAGAACACACACTGAGAGAAGCGGCCATAATAGAGGTCAGTGTACCCAATGATACAGGGCTTAACAGAGCTGAGAGGGAAAAGATAACAAAGTATCAAGGACTTATGTATGATATGAAACGAAATTTGAAATTAAAAGACGTTTCAATTATACCAGTCATCATAGGAGCAACTGGGCATATGAAAAAGAACTTTAAAACGTACATAGCAAGCATACCCGGTGAACCAAGTGCAAGTGAAATACAAACGATTGCACTGAAAGGGACGGCTAGAATCCTGAAAAGATCTCTTGGTTGGACTCACTAAAATAGGGGTAAATGTCTAAGGTCTCTCTGTACAGGGGTTTGTCAGAACAATCTGGCATGAGGATACTTTTTCCATATAAGTAAACCCTGACCAAATATTAAAAATCACATTTTGTATTCGCTGCCCAAATAAGATCTCCTCACTATGGCTAACCCACATTAGCTTTTACGAGGAATGGTGCACCTTCTTCAAGTAATGTTATCTCAAGTAATAGCACGAAACTGGATACTCCACCAGACTAGATAAATTCTTGTCCTGGAATTCAGTAAGACCAAGAGACCAACATGAAAGATGTACTACAACGTATAATAATGTTTAATTGGGGAGAGGAAAATTATGTTCTCATCTTCTTTATTAACTCAGTGTTTGAGAAATAAAGAACTTAAAGTGAACATTCGAATATCTATGTATCTCATATAGAGTTCGAGTGTTAGCCCCAGGTTGTGGGCTCCTTGACTTGTGAGAACTTCAAGTGAAGTAAAATAAAACAAAAAAGCGAATGAGTATACTAAAAGGGAACTGAAGACAAGACTAGAAGGATGGCAACAACATAAGAGAGCAGGGAGGTTCATGGAAGAACTGAACCAAAAACTACATTGACAAGGTCATTACACTGCTCGCCATAACAAAGTATGTAGATACTTACATTGGAAGATCTGTGGAGAGATGCAACTAGATAGCTCGTCGAACATCTGGGAACATGAACCACCACCGATAACCTGAAATGGAAAAGTGACAGTGTTCTATGACAAAGACATACAGACAGGCAGATACATAAAAGACAAGGCCATCAAGCCAGATATAGTAATATGGAACAAGCCTGAAAGGACTGAACTCATTATCGATGTCACATTTCCAAACGACTTTGGTCTTAATAGAGCAGAACGGGAAAAGAAAACAAAATATCAGGACCTTAAAAATGATCTAAAGCAACATGGTCTCTGAAAGAAATAAACATCATACCAGTTGTGACAGGAGCGACTGGCCTAATAAAAAGAATCTTCATAAATACTTAGAAGCAATTCCTTGAAAACCAAGCTGTAAGGAAATACAGATAGCAGCCATAAAGGGAACAGTGTCTATTCTTAAAAGAGCCCTCGGATATAAATTTAAACTATAATAGAATCAAGTGTTAGCCCCAGGAAGGAGCCCCTTGATCTCTTCAAACTAACAAAAATAAATCAAGACCTAAATAACAAAATATCACTCAGCGATTGAAAGCTCAAACCATCTACTGTCTGCATGCCCAATCTTATTGGCTGATGACCATTATACTGCTCGTCACAACAAAGTATGCCAGTACCTCCATTGGAAGGTATGTGGAGGGATGCAAATGGACAGATCACTGAACATCTGAAAACATGAACCACCACCAATAACATCAAATGGAAATGTGACCGTGTTCTATGACAAAGACATACAGGCAGGCAGATACATAAAAGACAAGACCATCAAACCAGATATTGTTATATGGAACAAGCCTGAAAGAACTGCGTTCATTGTCGATGTCACAGTCCCAAATGATTTCGGCCTTAACAGAGCTGAACGGGAAAAATAACAAAATATCAGGACCTTAAAAATGATCTAAAAACGAGATGGTCTCTGAAAGAAATAAACATTATACCGGTTGTGATAGGGGCAACTGGCTTAATAAAAAGAATCTTCATAAATACTTAGAAGCAATCCCTGGAAGACCAAGCTGTAATGAAATACAGAGAGCAGCCATAAAGTGAACAGTATCTATTCTTACAAGAGCCCTCGGATATAAATTTAAATCATAACGGAATCAAGTATTAGCTCCAGGAGGGAGCCTCTTGATCTCTTAAAATACAAAAAAAATTGAAAAATGTGTTAAATGCACAATAAAAAAGGGGAAAAGACAACATCTGAATATCTACAGACCAATGACAGCCTCATTGACGATTTTGAAGTGGATTCCACACACAAATGCCTCGCCATTGAGAAAAACATAAATATGGAACACGATAAAATTAGACGTAGGGCAGAACAGAAATATAGTGTACGTCTGAAAAATATCCTCAAATCTGAACTAACCCCTAAAAACAAAATTATAGCTATAAACCAGCTTGCAATACCTGTGATCGCATAATGTTTCGGTATTATAGACTGACCTCAATATAACATAAACAGACTCGATTCAAAGACACAGGAAACGACTATCCCTACATATGTTAACATACCGAAACCAATACAGAATATCTATCACGAAAAAAGGGGGCTTAGGCCTCAATTCAATCATAAATATCAAGCCACTATAGTGAGCATGGGCCAATATAAAAGTTCAACGGACATGACAATGGAAATGGTGTAAGACCATCATGATAAGCTTTCTCAACAAACCTTAATCACAAAGCTTTCCTCAAACGAAAAGAAAAGAAAAGAAAACAAAAAGAATTGTTCCTGATGATAATCGGATGCATCGATAGAAATCGCTTGCGAAAAATATGGTCGAACAACACATTTTGGGTGCCATTCTATATCAAATGCCTGCCAAGATTAGCAGCTGCTCCAAAACCTATGGTAGGTTCTCCACAAAGCATTATCAAATATGTGAATATCCGAAAACGTTTTCTCTTGTTACCTTTATACGTAAAAACCAACATATATTTCCTTTTCATGCATGATTTGACATTACTGTCACTTTTTTTATACAATAACAAACATCTATAAATATATCAATATGTATCTCTCTCCGTCTCTGTCTCTCTGTCTGCCTGACTGTCCCCACCCCCCCTCTCTCTCTCTCTCTCTCTCTCTCTCTCTCTCTATATATATATATATATATATATATATATATATATATATATATATATATATATACACTTCTGGTTGAACACGACATAGTTATTCTTTTCCCCGATCGATTTGGATGTATTTTCGATGTGCTGAAAACTTTGGAGGAGTCATACTGCAGAACACTGTCGACGTACAAGGAAAAAAAGAGAAAATACACCGAAATGGAGATAGAGGCAAGAAAAAAAGGAGGAAACAAAATAAGAGAGCAGGAAAGTTCCTAGAGGAGCTCAACCAGAAGTACATAGATAAAGATGCTTCACTGCAATGGCTCAAGAGTGGGAGACTTCCATTTGATGAGGAAAGACTTATTGTAGCCGGGCAACATCAGGGCTTACTCACAAAGGCATTTAAAAAATGGCTTGCCTAAAAACAAATGGCCAGTGTAGGTTTTGCCACTCCGCTATTAAAAGCCCAAAACATCTAATGCCTGCATGCCCAATCTTATTGGAAGTTAGCCTTTACACTGCCTATCACAACAAAGTATGTAAGTACCTACATTGGAAGATCTGTGGAGAGATGCAGCTTGAAAGATCGCCGAACATCTGGGAACACGAACCACCATCGATAACATCAAACAGAAATGTGACCGTGTTCTATGACAAAGCCATACAGACGGGCAGATACATAAAGGACAACGCCATCAAACCAGATATTGACAAGGAGGCCTCACTACAATGACTTAAAAGTGAAAAATTTCAATTTGATGAAGAACGATTATTATAGCTGCACAAGACCAAGGCTTTCTCACAAATGAATTTAAGAAAATGGCTGGTCTGCAAAAAACTGACCAATGCAGATTCTGTCACTCAGCTGTTGAAAGCCAGAGCCACCTAATATCTGGACGCAAGATCCTTCTAGACGATGGTCATTACACTGCTCACAATAACAAAGTATGTAGATACTCACATTGGAAGATCTGTGGAGAGATGCAACTAGATAGGTCCGTAAACATCTGGGAACATGAACCATAACCGATAACATCAAATGGAAAAGTGACAGTGTTCTACGACAAATACATAAAGCCTGAAAGGACTGCACTCATTATCGATGTCACAGTTTCAAACAACTTTGGCCTTAATAGAGCAGAATGGGAAAGATAACAAAATATCAGGACCTTAAAAATGATAAAAAAATAACATGATCTCTGAAAGTAATAAACATTATATCAGTTGTGACAGGAGCAACTGGTTTAATAAAAAATAACTTCAGAAATACTTAGAAGCAATCTCTGGAATACCAAGTTGTAAGGAAATACAGATAGCAGCAATAAAGGGAACGGTGTCTATTCTTAAAAGAGCCCTCGGATATAACTTCAAATTGTAATAGAATCAAGTGTTAATCGCAGGAAGGAGACCCTTGATCTCTCCAAACTAACAAAAAGTTTGTCAGCACATGTGATAACTCGTCAGTCTATTATCAATCGCAAGTAATGAACTCTTATTTTCAACAAACTCTTATTTTCAACAAACTCTTATACTTTCTATCTCTTTCTTAATATTTCTCATGTGTATTTATGTAAATAAATTAAATTCCTTCGCTGATATATAACTGTATGTTTTCGTCATCATTATGCGAGCTTTTGCTTTTTCAATCCCTCTACTATTCAATACATCCACCATCCACCATGGGGACGGGATCGTTTATCATGCAAACAGACCATCCTCTCCTCCTCCACAGATACTTCAAGTTTTAAAGCACTAACAAAACATTCAAACAAAAATGAAAATGAAAAGAAATTCAGAATTCACAAACTGAAATAAAAACGTAACCTTTGCATGGCTATGCTTTCTCTTACCCAGGGAAAGCAGCGTTGCATCTTCTAGTGACAGTAACTACACAAAGATAATGGATACTACACGAGATGAGACTAACTCTTGTCCTGGAATTCGGCAAAACTAAACAAAGATCATCAAAAAAGATCCGGGACAAGATCAAAGTGTAGTCTCTGTTCTTCAGATGCTGCACTCCAATTTCTTTTTCTCTGTCAGTGGAGGAGAAATCCTTCACGATTGAGACAATTTTTATTTTTGTCCCTTTTCTCCACAGTAAAAAACGACCCTGTGTGTCTAACTCTGTCCCGTGGGGAGGCATTGTGAATAGGGACACTATAATCTAATAAAGTTAGGGATAAAAATACGATTTTGTTAGCTTCGCTTACTCAAGCTATGAGAAATTGTGAAGAGCGTCTCAGAAAAAGAAGAGTAAAAAATGTCATAGAGTTAAAATCGACACAAGCGAATTTACACCAATTCAATTGAGCAGGGAGGACAAATGACGATGGACAAAAGTGAAAATAAAACATTCAAAACCTAAGGAAAGATGTCAAGAATAGCAAACCAATCTTCATTGATTAACTTAACATATTTCTCTATGAAACAGATTTCCAACATGATCAACCTTATTATCCCTCTCCTCAAACACATTACACCAGACCTCACTTCGCTTCAACTACTTGATATGGTATCACGTAACTCAACATCAACAGAGATGTATTTTCAAGGGTAACGCTCTATGAATAACACTAGCTCTTCCTGTGTTCATCTACAAAAAATCCCCACTAAACAAACATGGGCAAAAGCAGCGCCACAATGCCCCACCTGGGCATATTACACTGGATACAGATCAAGTTAAGCTGGCGAAAAAACTGTCTCACCGGATAGAAATGGCACTGCGTTACATGAAAGAGCTGCCCCTTCTCATATAAGTAAGAAGACATACTAGAAAAGTGAAAATGATATTAGGATAAGACGAGAATCGAACCCTGTAGGCAAGTATTAAAGATAATGGAAAATGGAATGTAAGAAATTCTATTGTTGATTCTATTAGAAATAATTAAATATTGTTTATGTCGGAAAAGCAGTCGATTGTCCATTCTTTTAGAAATCTGGATATTAAATATGTCAGCTAAATGAATGCACAATGCGAGTTAAAATATATTGTTTAAAAAAATAGGTTAGAATTAGAAGTGAGCATTTTTTTTTTGCCAAAAGTGTTTGTACAAACATGTGAAGCCACATGAACATTAGTGATGTTTGAAAACGACACTTTTGACGTCATAAACAAAGAGGATCTCTCAATATAGGAATCTAAAGGTTTGAAGTTAGGAGTCAGTTGATGAGTTATTAGTTGTCAGTCAGTTGAAAGACAGACTTGAGAAAGAGTCAGTTGGAGAGGAGAGCCCCTTAGAAGCGAAGGTTAGAAGATTCGACCCTGTATATCCAAGTTTGAATTCCTGACGTCACCAATCGGCCGGCTGAAGAATAAAGAAATTAACTATCTTTGTAACTGTTGTCTCGTGTCCTTATTCCTTACAACGGAAAAGGTAAATGTGCTCGTTCTCATCTTATAATGAACATTGTAACCCCTTTCAATCATGGGTCCTGCCCATCATCAACAGACAGTAATGTGGCCCCTCCTCTGTGTTAAGAACTTGCACCATATCTCCCAGTCTGTATTGATAATAAGAAATCCCAATCTGATGCCAGTGTCTACCACATCATTATCAGCGTCATTCATGTCTTATATGTACCCCATTATACATGCCCCCCGACCAACTGCATAACAGATGTCTGGCAGTTGAAGATCACAGACTGATAAAAATGAATTGTAACAAAGCCTTTACGACTCTCGTAACAAAAGGTAATGATGTCCCAACTACATCGCCATTGAATTAAAATCAATCAATTGGCAATGCCCGTTGTCTCTTATGGATTTGGCATAATACCTTGGCCACAGAACTTCATCAATAACCTTGACGTAAAAACTCGGAAAATGCTAGCCCTTCATAAAGTCATTTACGAACATCAGTGCATGGACAGGCTGTACTTACCACAGAGAGAAGGTAGTTTAGGTCTCAATGAAATTAACCACACATACCTAGTTTCAGTTGTAAGCATAGGCCAATATATCAAATGTTCTTCTTACACAAGAATAACAATAGTGAATGAACATCACACGAAATGGCTGCCTCAGCAGACGGCAACTGCAAAGCTGGGTGAAAATTTCAGTGGTAACACACTGGATAATACACTAGAAGAATATGACAATCCAGCTACTAATCGCCCGAAAAAAGAGAGGAGTATACAAAAAGGGAACTGAAGACAAGACTAGAAGGATGGCAACAACATAAGAGAGCAGGCAGGTTCATGGAAGAACTGAACCAGAACTACATTGACAATGGCTTAAAAGTGACACATTTCCATTTGAAGAAAAACGATTAATTATAGTTGTACAAGACCAAGGTTTACTTGCAAATGGATTTAAGAAAATGGCTGGTCTACAAAAAACCGGCAAATGCAAATTCTTTTGAAAGCCGCTTAATGTCTGGATGCAAGAACTTTCTAGCCGATGGTCATTACACTGCTCACCAAACTAAGTATGTAGATACTTACATTGGAAGATCTGTGGAGAGATGCAACTAGATAGCTCGTCGAACATCTGGGAACATGAACCACCACCGATAACATCAAATGGAAAAGTGACAGTGTTCTACAACAAAGACATACAGGCAGGCAGATACATAAAAGACAAGACCATCAAGCGAGATATAGTAATATGGAACAAGCTCGAAAGAACTGCACTCAATATCGACGTTAAAGTTCCAAACGACTTTTGCCTTAATAGAGCAGAAGGAGAAAAGATAACAAAATATCAGGACCTTAAAAATGATCAAAAAATAACATGATCTCTGAAAGTAATAAACATTATATCAGTTGTGACAGGAGCAACTGGCCTAATAAAAAAGAACTTCAGAAATACTTAGAAGCAATCCCTGGAAAACCAAGCTGTAAGGAAATACAGATAGCAGCTATAAAGGGAACAGTGTCTATTCTTAAAAGAGCCCTCGGATATAAATTTAAACTATAATAGAATCAAGTGTTAGCCAGGTATTTGTCAATAATCTAAAAAAAAAGCAACTCACACTTGGGACGAGAAAGAGAACTTGAATGCCTACTAGATCCTAACCTATACAGGGTTTGTCAGCACATGTGATATGACGATATGTGGGAGTTGAAATTCCCAGACTAACTCGATTGTCGCCCTTTAACTCAGAAGAGCGACCTAGCTACGTCACTTCCTGCTTCTCATATTTCACCCTCTTTTCCGCTGAACGCTCAACCAGTCAAGATGTGACAGAAACCGCTCCGGTGGCATTAGCCACCACAGCGCTCCTAACTAACTCGTCAGTCTATTATCAATCGCAAGTAATGAACTCTTATTTTCAACAAACTCTTATTTTCAACAAACTCTTATTTTCAACAAACTCTTATTTTCAACAAACTCTTATACTTTCTATCTCTTTCTTAATATTTCTCATGTGTATTTATGTAAATAAATTACATTCCTTCGCTGATATATAACTGTATGTTTTCGTCATCATTATGCGAGCTTTTGCTTTTTCAATCAATCTACTATTCAATACATCCACCATACACCATGGGGACGGGATCGTTTATCATGCAAACAGACCATCCTCTCCTCCTCCTCCTCCTCCTCCTCCTCCTCCTCCACAGATACTTCAAGTTTGAAAACACTAAGAAAACATTCAAACTAAAATGAAAAGAAATTCAGAATTCACAAACTGAAATAAAAACGCAGCCTTAGCATGGCTATGCTTTCGCTTACCCAAGGAAAGCAGCGTTGCATCTTCTAGTGACAGTAACAACACAAAGATACTGGATACTTAACGACTGAGACAATTTTTATTTTTGCCCCTTTTCTCCACAGTAAAAAACGACCCTGTGTGTCTAACTCTGTCCCGTGGGGAGGCATTGTAAATAGGGACACTATAATCTAATAAAGTTAGGGATAAAAATACTATTTTGTCTGCTTCACTTACTCAAGGTGTAAGAAATTGTGAAGAGCGTCTCAGAAAAAGAAGAGTAAAAAATGTCATAGAGTTAAAAGGGACACAAGCGAATTTACACCAATTCAATTGAGCAGGGAGGACAAATTGCGATGGACAAAAGCGAAAATGAAACATTCAAAACCTAAGGAAAGATGTCAAGAATAGCAAACCAATCTTCATTGATTAACTTAACATATTTCTCTATGGAACAGATTTCCAACATGATCAACCTTATTATCCCTCTCCTCAGACATCACACCAGACCTCACTTCGCTTCAACTACTTGACATGGTATCACGTAACTCAATATCGACAGAAATCTATTTTCAAGGGTAACGCTCTATAAATAACATTAGCTCTTCCTGAGTTCATCTACAAAAGAAAATCCCCACTAATCAAACCTGGGCAAAAGCAACGCCACAATGCCCCACCTGGGAATATTACACTGGATACAGCTCAAGTGAAGCTGGCGAAAAACTGTCTCACCGGATAGAAATGGCACGATGTGTTACATGAAAGGGCTGCCCCTTCTTATGTAAGTAAGAAGACATACTAGAAAAGTGAAAATGATATCAGGATAAGGCGAGAATCGAACCCTGTAGTCAAGTGTTAAATATAATGGAAAATGGAATGTAAGAAATTCCATTGTTGATTCTATTAGAAATAGTTAAATATTGTTTATGTCGGAAAAGCAGTTGAGTGTCCATTCTTTTAGAAATCTGGATATTAAATATGTCAGTTAAATTAATGTCCAATGTGAGTTAAAATATATTGTTTAAAAATAGGTTAGAATTAGAATTGAGGATTCTTTTGTTTGCCGAATGTGTGTTTGGACAAACATATGTAAAGCTATGTGAAAATTAGTCGTGTTTAAAAACGACACTTTTGACGTCATAACAAAGGAGATTTCTCAAGATAGGAGACAAAGGGTTTGAAGTTAGAAGTCAGTGGAGGAGTCAAGATGTGTCAGTCAGTTGAAAGACAGAGTAGATGAGAGAGAGAGTCAGTGGGAGAGGGGAGCTCTTTAAAAGCAAATGGTAGAAGATTAGACGATGTAGATTCAAGTTTGCATTCCTCACATCATCACTCGGCCGGTTGAAGAATAAAGAAACCAACTATGTTTGTAATTTTGTTGTCTCGTGTCCTCCTTCCTTACAACGGAAAAGGTAAATATGCTTATCCTCATCTTATAAGGAACATTGTTATCCCTTTCAAGTGATGGGTTCTCCTTATAATCAAGAGTAATGTGTCCCCTCCTCTGTGTTAAGAACTTGCATCATATCTCGCAGTTTGTATTGATAATATGAAGCATCCCAAGAAGCATCCCAATCTGATGTAAGTGTCTACCTCATCATTATCAGCGTCATTCATGTCTTATATGTACCCCATTATACATGCCCCCCCGACCCGCTGCATAATAGATGTCTGGCTATTCAAGATCCCAGACTGATGAAAATGAATTGTAACAAAGCATTCAAGACTCTCGCAACAAAAGATAATGATGTCCCAACTACATCGCCATTGAATTTTAAAAAATAACATGCAACTGATGTGATAGCATGCTTCATACGGAGAAAACTTTATTTCAAAATGAGGATAGAAAAGAGGGAAACTTTTAGACCAAAACAAATGTATCAGTCTGGAAAACAGAAAATATCAAATCTCCGAAAAGAAATAATGATCTAACTATAGCAAAATGCTACGTATAGTAAAAACAGGGGATGCAGAGAAAAGAGGATAGAAAAGGGGGAAACTTTTAGACCAAACAAATGAATCAGTCTGAAAAAGTAGGCTCCAACAAAAAATATCAAATCTTCGAAAGGAAATAATGATCTAACGATAGCAAAACGCTACGTATATTAAAAATAGGGGACGGACTTGTAAGTTGAAGCTATACGCATCCTAGATACAGTAGCATGCAATTCAGGCTAAGTACAAGAAAAACCAATAAAATTATGGATATTGAGGTAAAGCAAATCATCGAACAGAGTTCCAACCAAGAAGAAAAACCATGAATGATATACAACCAAACAATCCAAGACGGGAGATAAAACGCAAGCAAATAGAGTAATGGATATATATATATATATATATATATATATATATATATATATATATATATATATATATATAATGAAACCGTGAAAATGAGACAAACATGAGGATTTACCTGGCAACAAATATGAAAGTAATGCTAGTGGTTGCAATGAATATATATATATATATATATATATATATATATATATATATATATATATATGATTTCTGTCCATCAACACCTATGCTTATAAGCCTATCAGAGAGAAAATATTTCATAATTCAGAGGATATTTCCAGCTATCTTATAGCTGGTGATGTTGTGAAGTAAACCTTTATGCAATACTCAATCAAAAGTCTTTGATATGTCAAGGGATATTACTCTAGAAACGAAGCTTTTGTCAATAGATTCATTTGTGTAGTGTGCGAATTTGTTGTCGTATATCTATTAATATTTAATACATCTGAATAAAAATGAGACGAATTAAACAAAGGCATGTTTGTTAGGCAAAAATCAGTTTTATTTTGTGGGACTGAATATTTCACATAAACAACGTTAATAAATAGAAGACAAAAGTGGCCTTCGGGTCAAGATCAAAGTGTAGTATCTGTTCTTCAGATCCACACTTCAATTTCTTGTCCTCTGTCAGTGGAGGAGAAATATTCACGACTGAGACAATTTATATTTTTGTTCCTTTTCTCCACATTAAAAAACGATCCTGGTGTCTAACTCTGTCCCGTGGGGAGGCATTGTAAATAGGAACCAAATCACCGTAAGGACAAAAAGAAATACAAAAGAATTAAAAGAAAATCAAAAATAATTCATGTTTCTATTTACATTCTCATCGGAAGGCACGTAAAGAATCTTCGTGACAAATATAATATTTTTGTCCTTTTTTAATAGAAATACGTGTTATTGGATTTGTAACTTTTCAGATCGCCAGTTATAAATCGCAAGCGTCGCTATTTTCAAAACCTACAACAAGAAGGTTTTAAAATTATTTTAGTGAATGATTTTTTTTTCGTTTCCCTATATCCCATCATATCTTCTATTGTCCGTCTTCACTCTTCGCAAATGGTACCAGTAACCGAGAGAATGGGTTGATATGAACAGAAAGGGACGGTCAGCTCCAACTATTAATGAACTAGGCCGACAATTCCCCTTTGCTGACACCGCAGTAAACACACCCGGGATAAGATCGCCTCTGCCATACACAGTGAATGAAAAGGAAATTGATCTTTTGGAGTCTTCTTCCTCTTTGGGGTCCAATCAGCGAGGGAGTTAGACGTATGCTTCAGTCAAACGAGAGGAAACCTCTTTGTCACTGTGATTTCATTCATTGTCATAGGACAATATCTGAGTTAAACAATTATGTGAGAGCGTCATTCTGCTTCTTAGCTGGAGAAATCAGTCCGAAAAACGTCCCTCACTTGCTCAACCGCTGATGAAACCGTAATTCCAAAAAAAAAAAAAAAAAAACGACAAATTTTTCGCTGTCAACACTCAAGGTCATCGACTTTTATGATACATCTCTTCATTCTGAGTCTATCTATTCTTATTGAAATGCACCTTAACAGCACCGAAGCCACATGATACCTCTCAAAAATGTTCATCAAACTAAATCTATATTTGTCTACAGAACATAAGAGAGCTTGCTGGCAACGGAACCTGAGCATTTTCAACAAAAGTAAATAGAATGTCTAAGTATTTTCTTGGCGAAATTATGTTAATACGTGACGGAGTTATTACAGCCGATGTGTTAACATGTTTAATTGCTGGTAAGGTTTATGTAAGAAATTGCCATTTTCTCGTAATAAAATTCTTCTTCCCAAGATTTACAATCGAAATCTCTGGTCTCATTCCCACACCGGAACTGTTGTCCCTCTCATCTTGTTCCTAACTATTGACTTTTTCCTTACTCTGTTCCAATTCCCCTTAAAAACATATTGTGTCCGATTCGATTAACCCACTAATAGAAATCTAATGAGAGAGAACCAACTCCTGGTAAGACAATCCGATAAGGTACAAGCAGATCTATGTTAGTACTGAGGTTACAGAGACGGAGTCTCAGTAGAAAACAGTGAACTTACAAAATAGAGAACGTGTGATAAACCCAGGAGCCTTCCAGAAAAATATTCTTGAACAAGAACACACTGGGCATCTTTGGCATCAAAAACAATGCTGCGAATCACACAATATACTGGTTCAAGATTAACAGAGACATAATTGACATGTGCGAATAATAGAGTTCCAAAAACCTCAACAGCATATAAGTCTACTACATCACTAGAGACCAAAAAATCATGGGACTATCCAGGGATAGACATAGTTTTTTCAGGAGTCGAAAAATTAAACACCATGACATTGTACTATAGCATAAGGTACCAACACAATCATGATACTATCTAGGGATAGACCTAGTCTCATCGGATGCTGAAAGATATCTGATCATTGCAAATTACTACAGTAAATACATAATAATATTGAAGTCATCAGAACAGTGTGTGAGCTCAAAATTTCTCTTCTCAGCAAAACAAATATTTGCTGAATATAGCAAAGCGTCCACCGTAGAGTTTGACAATTGCTCACTACAACAGTGTTAGATACAGGTAATTTGAATCAAATTTAAATTGCAGACATCATCATCATCAACATCATCAAAGCATTACCATAGATCAAGCGAATTAGATCAAGCGAATTTGTTGAGAGCCAAATCTAAATAAGAAACACATTCCAAAAAAGCTCAAGAGGAAGCAAATATATTGACCAGAAACTGACTAGTCTTGCTGAACTAATGTTTAAGAGAATAGTAAAAAACACCCATTTTTATGCAACGTTTGAGACAATTAAACACAGTCGGTTGAATTAAAGACACGAATCACATCTCAACATGACTGCTAGAATCAACTCCACTATACTTACTGAACTAATGTTTAAGAGAATAATAAAGGAGCCAGATTGTTTATGCATGAACCCAGATGAAACTACATTATAAAACGGGCAGGAGCTTGTGTAATCGACATCGGATGCGTGAAAAATTTGCATATTTTGAAAGTGAAGACTAAATTTGCTAAAAACGTGAATCATGCCAGTCAACCACCTGCGAGGACAGCATACAGCATTTCCATGTTAGATTTGTTAGAGAAGTGAGACTTCCTGACCGATACAGACATAATTGGTACTCACACAACTCGATTTACTCTATAAACTCACATGTTTAAAGAAAAATTATTTCCGTTATTTTTCATTTTTGCGTAAGAAGCGGTATAGTAGATTCCAGCAGGAACGTCCTTTATGAGTGACTATTATATACATGACAATGGTTGAAATCTTCTTCACATGCTGTATGCTACGGTTAGTTTGAGTGTATATATGTCTCACAACTTTATATTCTATTAATAATAAAAACATAAAACTTGTGGGGATTAATGAAAATTGGCTGCTAATCGGAAAATACGGAACTTCCGGTGAGAAAAAAGAAGTTTTGCTTTTGGCGCGCTTCTGGAGTTTGGAGAGAAGAGAAGGACGGCTGATTTCTACGCGGCCGGAGGAGCCCCGAAAAAGGGATGACAGTCAAAATTTGGACGAACCTCAGATAACCGAGTATGAACAACCTGTTCAGCAAACAAGCAATAAGGACACTGTAGGTTACAAAAGCCAAAAAGACGCACTGGCCTCACGTTATGGTCTGAACGCCTTAAATGACTAAACACTGCCTAATTCACACAAACCAAAAAAAGAAGACACCGAAGTAAATTCAAACCAACTTTGTTCCCACCTAAACCGCTAAGTATAACTTAATGAACATTCTTTTTGTTGATTTTCCCCCCATGTTGACTTTTCTCACAAACATTCACGAACATTCTCTTCTGCCACTAATACAAAGTTTCTCTACATACCTCCCACTAATAAAAATTTTTTTTTTACCCTTAAAATATAATGTCTGTTTTATTTATTTCTATGAGGTCAGATAGTTAACACAAACCTGATAAATCCACCCATAAACTACATAATAATCTTGTTTAAGTGTGAATCTTATAAAATCGCCATTAAGTTAATTTATTGACAGTCGCATGAGGTTCACCCACAGTTCGGACTCAATTTTTTTAACTTCTAACCCCTACTAAAAGCAGCTGGATTTTTCATGCTGGGTTGTTTAGATAAATTTTGCCGAAAGAATGCTTTCCAGTTTAGCATTGGATCAAAGTATTGTATCAACAACACCATCCACTACATAATAAAAGCAATACTACAAAAAACATAACCAACCAAACAAAATCTACTACATAAAAAGAGCTGACCCAACCAACTTGTACAAAATATTATCAAGTTTATCTTCAGGTGATCCAACAATAACTAAAATATAGTTTCTATACAAAATGTTAAATAATTTTTATTAAGTATAGGCAAAGACACACAACATATAGTAGAGTTTATTGTCAAAGTTTTCATACAGTTGGTTTTGAAAAGATTTTCTAATTTTTAATATTACTTTCTTGTTTACTGTTTTTAAGTCATTTCAGGTTATAATTTCTCTGTAGCACTTCATCTTCTATGAATTTATATCTGAACGATCTTTTAGCCGCCATAACTTTCTCGTCATGTAAAACACATGTTGTTAAATACAAATTGTCATAATATTCTATACTAGTTGTACCCTGCCACGCGTTGCTGTATCTCAATTTGGTGTAATGGAAAAGTCTAATAAAAAGAGAAAATGTTTCTTATATTTTTAGTACAACAATCTACTCCAAAAAGTGAAAAGGGGGAAAATGTAAAAAAAATGTTTCTTATATTTTTAGTACAACAATCCACTCCAAAAAGTGAAAAGGGGGAAAATGTAAAAAAAAATGTTTCTTATATTTTTAGTACAACAATCCACTCCAAAAAGTGAAAAAATGGGGAAAATGTAAAAAAAAATGTTTCTTATATTTTTAGTACAACAATCTACTCCAAAAAGTGAAAAAGGGGAAAATGTAAAAAAAAAATGTTTCTTATATTTTTAGTACAACAATCCACTCCAAAAAGTGAAAAGGGGGAAAATGTAAAAAAAAATGTTTCTTATATTTTTAGTACAACAATCCACTCCAAAAAGTGAAAAAGGGGAAAATGTAAAAAAAAATGTTTCTTATATTTTTACTACAACAATCCACTCCAAAAAGTGAAAAAGGGGAAAATGTAAAAAAAAATGTTTCTTATATTTTTACTACAACAATCCACTCCAAAAAGTGAAAAAGGGGAAAATGTAAAAAAAAATGTTTCTTATATTTTTACTACAACAATCCACTCCAAAAAGTGAAAAAGGGGAAAATGTAAAAAAAAATGTTTCTTATATTTTTAGTACAACAATCCACTCCAAAAAGTGAAAAGGGGGAAAATGTAAAAAAAAATGTTTCTTATATTTTTACTACAACAATCTACTCCAAAAAGTGAAAAGGGGGAAATGTAAAAAAAAAATGTTTCTTATATTTTTAGTACAACAATCCACTCCAAAAAGTGAAAAAGGGGGAAATGTAAAAAAAAAATGTTTCTTATATTTTTAGTACAACAATCTACTCCAAAAAGTGAAAAAGGGGAAAATGTAAAAAAAAATGTTTCTCATATTTTTACTACAACAATCCACTCCAAAAAGTGAAAAAGGGGAAAATGTAAAAAAAAATGTTTCTTATATTTTTACTACAACAATCCACTCCAAAAAGTGAAAAAGGGGGAAATGTAAAAAAAAAATGTTTCTTATATTTTTAGTACAACAATCTACTCCAAAAAGTGAAAAAGGGGAAAATGTAAAAAAAAATGTTTCTTATAGTTTTAGTACAACAATCCACTCCAAAAAGTGAAAAAGGGGAAAATGTAAAAAAAAATGTTTCTTATATTTTTACTACAACAATCCACTCCAAAAAGTGAAAAAGGGGAAAATGTAAAAAAAAATGTTTCTTATATTTTTAGTACAACAATCCACTCCAAAAAGTGAAAAAGGGGAAAATGTAAAAAAAAATGTTTCTTATATTTTTACTACAACAATCCACTCCAAAAAGTGAAAAGGGGGAAAATGTAAAAAAAAATGTTTCTTATATTTTTACTACAACAATCCACTCCAAAAAGTGAAAAAGGGGAAAATGTAAAAAAAAAAAATGTTTCTTATATTTTTAGTACAACAATCCACTCCAAAAATTGAAAAGGGGGAAAATGTAAAAAAAAATGTTTCTTATATTTTTAGTACAACAATCCACTCCAAAAAGTGAAAAAGGGGAAAATGTAAAAAAAAATGTTTCTTATATTTTTACTACAACAATCCACTCCAAAAAGTGAAAAAGGGGAAAATGTAAAAAAAAATGTTTCTTATATTTTTACTACAACAATCCACTCCAAAAAGTGAAAAAGGGGAAAATGTAAAAAAAAATGTTTCTTATATTTTTACTACAACAATCCACTCCAAAAAGTGAAAAAGGGGAAAATGTAAAAAAAAATGTTTCTTATATTTTTAGTACAACAATCCACTCCAAAAAGTGAAAAGGGGGAAAATGTAAAAAAAAATGTTTCTTATATTTTTACTACAACAATCTACTCCAAAAAGTGAAAAGGGGGAAATGTAAAAAAAAAATGTTTCTTATATTTTTAGTACAACAATCCACTCCAAAAAGTGAAAAAGGGGGAAATGTAAAAAAAAAATGTTTCTTATATTTTTAGTACAACAATCTACTCCAAAAAGTGAAAAAGGGGAAAATGTAAAAAAAAATGTTTCTCATATTTTTACTACAACAATCCACTCCAAAAAGTGAAAAAGGGGAAAATGTAAAAAAAAATGTTTCTTATATTTTTACTACAACAATCCACTCCAAAAAGTGAAAAAGGGGGAAATGTAAAAAAAAAATGTTTCTTATATTTTTAGTACAACAATCTACTCCAAAAAGTGAAAAAGGGGAAAATGTAAAAAAAAATGTTTCTTATAGTTTTAGTACAACAATCCACTCCAAAAAGTGAAAAAGGGGAAAATGTAAAAAAAAATGTTTCTTATATTTTTACTACAACAATCCACTCCAAAAAGTGAAAAAGGGGAAAATGTAAAAAAAAATGTTTCTTATATTTTTAGTACAACAATCCACTCCAAAAAGTGAAAAAGGGGAAAATGTAAAAAAAAATGTTTCTTATATTTTTACTACAACAATCCACTCCAAAAAGTGAAAAGGGGGAAAATGTAAAAAAAAATGTTTCTTATATTTTTACTACAACAATCCACTCCAAAAAGTGAAAAAGGGGAAAATGTAAAAAAAAAAAATGTTTCTTATATTTTTAGTACAACAATCCACTCCAAAAATTGAAAAGGGGGAAAATGTAAAAAAAAATGTTTCTTATATTTTTAGTACAACAATCCACTCCAAAAAGTGAAAAAGGGGAAAATGTAAAAAAAAATGTTTCTTATATTTTTACTACAACAATCCACTCCAAAAAGTGAAAAAGGGGAA
The DNA here is from genome assembly GCF_053919585.1 of Euprymna scolopes. NCBI lineage: Eukaryota > Metazoa > Mollusca > Cephalopoda > Sepiida > Sepiolidae > Euprymna > Euprymna scolopes. The sequence continues at coordinate 212,382,834 of NC_136527.1, read as the reverse complement.
AATGTAAAAAAAAATGTTTCTTATATTTTTACTACAACAATCCACTCCAAAAAGTGAAAAAGGGGAAAATGTAAAAAAAAATGTTTCTTATATTTTTACTACAACAATCCACTCCAAAAAGTGAAAAAGGGGAAAATGTAAAAAAAAATGTTTCTTATATTTTTAGTACAACAATCCACTCCAAAAAGTGAAAAGGGGGAAAATGTAAAAAAAAATGTTTCTTATATTTTTACTACAACAATCTACTCCAAAAAGTGAAAAGGGGGAAATGTAAAAAAAAAATGTTTCTTATATTTTTAGTACAACAATCCACTCCAAAAAGTGAAAAAGGGGGAAATGAAAAAAAAAAATGTTTCTTATATTTTTAGTACAACAATCTACTCCAAAAAGTGAAAAAGGGGAAAATGTAAAAAAAAATGTTTCTTATATTTTTACTACAACAATCCACTCCAAAAAGTGAAAAAGGGGAAAATGTAAAAAAAAATGTTTCTTATATTTTTACTACAACAATCCACTCCAAAAAGTGAAAAAGGGGGAAATGTAAAAAAAAAATGTTTCTTATATTTTTAGTACAACAATCTACTCCAAAAAGTGAAAAAGGGGAAAATGTAAAAAAAAATGTTTCTTATATTTTTACTACAACAATCCACTCCAAAAAGTGAAAAAGGGGAAAATGTAAAAAAAAATGTTTCTTATATTTTTACTACAACAATCCACTCCAAAAAGTGAAAAAGGGGGAAATGTAAAAAAAAAATGTTTCTTATATTTTTAGTACAACAATCTACTCCAAAAAGTGAAAAAGGGGAAAATGTAAAAAAAAATGTTTCTTATATTTTTACTACAACAATCCACTCCAAAAAGTGAAAAAGGGGGAAATGTAAAAAAAAAATGTTTCTTATATTTTTAGTACAACAATCCACTCCAAAAAGTGAAAAAGGGGAAAATGTAAAAAAAAATGTTTCTTATATTTTTAGTACAACAATCCACTCCAAAAAGTGAAAAAGGGGAAAATGTAAAAAAAAATGTTTCTTATATTTTTACTACAACAATCCACTCCAAAAAGTGAAAAAGGGGAAAATGTAAAAAAAAATGTTTCTTATATTTTTAGTACAACAATCTACTCCAAAAAGTGAAAAAGGGGAAAATGTAAAAAAAAAAATGTTTCTTATATTTTTAGTACAACAATCCACTCCAAAAAGTGAAAAAGGGGAAAATGTAAAAAAAAAATGTTTCTTATATTTTTAGTACAACAATCCACTCCAAAAAGTGAAAAAGGGGAAAATGTAAAAAAAAATGTTTCTTATATTTTTAGTACAACAATCCACTCCAAAAAGTGAAAAAGGGGGAAATGTAAAAAAAAAATGTTTCTTATATTTTTAGTACAACAATCTACTCCAAAAAGTGAAAAAGGGGAAAATGTAAAAAAAAATGTTTCTTATATTTTTAGTACAACAATCCACTCCAAAAAGTGAAAAAGGGGAAAATGTAAAAAAAAAATGTTTCTTATATTTTTAGTACAACAATCCACTCCAAAAAGTGAAAAAGGGGAAAATGTAAAAAAAAATGTTTCTTATATTTTTAGTACAACAATCCACTCCAAAAAGTGAAAAAGGGGGAAATGTAAAAAAAAAATGTTTCTTATATTTTTAGTACAACAATCTACTCCAAAAAGTGAAAAAGGGGAAAATGTAAAAAAAAATGTTTCTTATATTTTTAGTACAACAATCCACTCCAAAAAGTGAAAAAGGGGGAAATGTAAAAAAAAAATGTTTCTTATATTTTTAGTACAACAATCCACTCCAAAAAGTGAAAAAGGGGAAAATGTAAAAAAAAATGTTTCTTATATTTTTAGTACAACAATCCACCCCAAAAAGTGAAAAGGGGGAAAATGTAAAAAAAAATGTTTCTTATATTTTTAGTACAACAATCCACTCCAAAAAGTGAAAAAGGGGAAAATGTAAAAAAAAATGTTTCTTATATTTTTAGTACAACAATCCACTCCATAAAGTGAAAAAGGGGAAAATGTAAAAAAAAAAATGTTTCTTATATTTTTAGTACAACAATCTACTCCAAAAAGTGAAAAATGTAAAAATGTAAAAAAATAAGTTGTACTCTTGCATAATTGGATCCGGATCCTCGGGAGTTTCTGTCCAGCATGGCTTGGACTCGACCAACAATCAGTGGATTAAGCCGAATGTTGCTAAAATGTGGAACCGCAAAATCGAGTTTTGTATTTTGTTATTTGTATTAAAAAATGTGAGTTTTTAATAAGTATTTGGGTGAAGGGGGCGTTACAATACACAGATTCTAAAAAGTTGTCCAAAAAATAAATAAATGTAAGCAAACAGAAGGTAAGTTACGTATCTACCTAACGGTGTGATTTTTTATTGTTTGTATTTAATGTAAAATGTTTAATCATCTCGAAAAACACAACGTTTATCGATGTATTTGAAAAAGACAAATGTTGTGGACTCTGTTGAATATGCTAAGTTTGGGAAAATAAGTTGAAAACTATATAAAACAGTGTCAGAAACCCATTGAATATATGTTACCGTGACATAGGCTGACATATTCGGTTGGTTTCTGACAGTATTTTGTATAGATTTTTAGTTTGAACTCACTTTCCCGAACTTAACGTAATCAACAATGTCGGCCACCGTTGTATTTTTCAAATATACCGAGAAACACTGTTTTTCAAGCCGACTAAACGGTACATTGAAAAAAAGTTGTCGTTTTTCAGTATATTTTTAATTTTGTTATGTAGTGAGATTTGTTTCTGAAGACAAATATTATGTAAACTATTTTTATATACCTGGCGTTATTTTATGCTTTATCATTTCATGTCTGTGAGTTTTATCTGACATCAAGACTTTTGATAATTTTTGTATCATGTGTTAATTCTCACTGGTAATCAATCGAAACCAAGATTTGAATTTTCTGTGACAAGGGTTGCTGTGTTGTCATATTCTTCGATTGTGTTATCCAGTGTGTTACCACTGAAATTTTCGCCAAGCTTTGTAGTTGACGTCTGCAGATATTTGGTGTGACGTTCATTCACCATTTTTATTTTGGGGTCAGAAGAATATTTGATATATTGGCCTATGCTTACCATTGAAGCTTGGTATGCGTGGGTAATTGCAGTGAGGCCTAAACCACCTTCTCTCCGTGGTAAGTACAGCCTGTCCATGCACTGATGTTTGTAAATGACTTTATGAAGGGCCAGTATTTTCCGAGTTTTTTACGTAAAGGTTATTGATGCAGTTCTATGGCTAATTGATTATGCCAAATCCATATGTATTTTGTAACATTTTCCTTTATGCAAATATTTCATATTGAATAACATATAACAATAGCAGTGTCCTCCCGCTTTATCAACCGCTACCAAGGAGTCACAAAATGCAACAATATTTGGTAGTGAGACAGTATATTAACCTGTATTGTTTAATTATCTCTAACTCGTTGTGGCTATGAAATTTATATTAAATTTTACTATCCATGCTTCTGTGACAACTTTATCAATAACCAATATAGTGAAACAATACAAGAATCGGTGCAACTCTAACATTCCGCTTGGTATTTGACGTCTGCTGAGGCAAACATTTGGTGTGATGTTCATTCACCATTTTTTATTTTGAGAACAGAAGAACATTTTATATATTGGCCTATGCTTACCATTGCAGCTCGGTATGCATGGTTAATTTCAGTGAGCCCTACGCCACCTTCTCTCCGTGGTAAGTACAGCTTGTCCATGCACTGATGTTTGTAAATGATTCTCTGCAGGGCCAGCATTTTCCGAGTTTTTACGTCAAAGCTATTGATATGGTTATGTGGTCAATTGATTATACCAAATTCATAAGAAACAACGGGTTTTGCCAATTGATGTTTGTAAATGACTTTATGAATGGCCAGTATTTCCGAGTTTTTACGTAAAGGTTATTGATGCAGTTCTATGGTCAATTGATTATGCCAAATCCATACGAGACAAATCAATTGATTGATGCAGTAATTTTGTTTTATGTTGATAATCCTGATGAGAGGATTTTTTTAAGTCGTGGAACTTTTTCTCTCATCTTCCATGTTCAAGTGTTTCATTCTCCTCTACTCTCAGGTATTTATAGACAGCATTTTCTTCAAGCCAATGTCAAGATTAAGATATTTCTTCCTTTCTTTATGGTGCACTTAGCGCATTTGTTGAATCCAACGTCTATGCAGATGTCCTCTGTATAATTTTTAACAATGTCTATCAGAGAGACAAGTTGGTTCTCGGATTCTGCATAGAGTTTCAAATCATCTATAAAAAGTAAATGATTCCAGGACTAGAATTTGACTGATATGTTGGACTGTCCAACTTAATGTTGTTACTTGTGGCAACATACCTAGGAGAAGGTGCATCGTTATTTTCCTCATCTGACCGAGTGCCTAACAAAGCTGAGGGGATCTTTTTATCCTGGGCTACATCCTGCCAGTTTGTTGATTTAGTTTTTTTTTTCATTTTCATTTAAATTCGAATATTTAGTCAGGGTTTACTTCAAATTAAAAGTGTAATCATACCAGAATTCACGGGAAACCCCTGTACACAGAAACTGCAACCGAGGATGGTGTCTAGTAGGCATTCAATTCTTCCCAGTGTGAGTCCTCATATGTCTCACTAATGCCGAATTTTGAGAACAAGAATATCCACACACTTCACAAGAATGTGGCTTTTCCCCAGAGTGATTTCGCATATGTATCACTAACGATGATTTTTCAGAACAAGAATATCCACACACTTCACAAGAGTGTGGCTTTTCCCCAGTGTGAGTTCTCATATGTCTCACTAATGCTGAATTTTCAGTAAAAGAATATTCACAGACTTCACAAAAATGTGGCTTTTCCCCAGTATGAATTCTCACATGTGAAACTAAGTTTACTTTTTGAGAACAAGAATATCCACAAACTTCACAAGAATATGGCTTTTCCCCAGTATGAGTTCTCATATGTATCACTAAGTTTGATTTTTGAGAAAAAGAATATCCACAAACTTCACAAGAATATGGCTTTTCCGCAGTGTGAGTTCTCATATGTCTCACTAATTTTGATTTTTCAGTAAAAGAATATCCACACACTTCACAAGAATGTGGTTTTTCGTTAGTGTGAGTTCTCATATGTATCACTAAATGTGATTTTTGAGAAAAAGAACATTCACACACTTCACAAGAATGTGGCTTTTCCCCAGTGTGAGTTCTCATATGTATCACTAACTTCGATTTTCGAGAAAAAGAATATCCACACACTTCACAAGAATGTGGCTTTTCCCTAATGTGTCTATTCATATTTAAATGAAATTGCTCCTGGAGCAAGATTTTCACTACAAAGTTATTAACAATATGTCATTTTATCCTGACTTTTTCAATTTTAATCTGGAATTGTTTATGCGAGTTAGATTTTATGCTAACAAATTTCCATTTGTATCACTTAATTTTTTTGATAAGAGATATTTTGTAGTGTAAAAGTTTAAATATTAAATAAATTACTCTTCACATATATATCTAATAAAGTTGTGTGCAGACGTATTTGTTGTCTGCCATATAAGGAAATAATTGTGTATAGAATACTGTTTAAGGAGAAGGATGGTCCCTTAATATCCATTAAAACGTTCAAGCAGGAACATCTGAAAATAAAAAAAAATTAATATTTTAATATCATTGAAGCAGGAACATCTGCAAGTAAAAAATAAATGAACTATTTTTGTATCATTGTTTATTTCAATCGTACCAACAAAACAAGAAACATAACTTTATAAAACATTTAAAAATCACAGAAATAAACACTTAATTCACATTCATATCGTTTAAATGTAAAATACTCTTCATAGTATTTTGTAATAGATAAAGAAATTCTGCAATTAATGAAGTAAAATAAACAATAATGTAGTAATAATTTGCAGGAACAATATGCACACAACTACTATAGTTGCTACTGATAATAATAAACATATATTGCTAACAATAGAAATATAATAAATTCATAATACAGAAAAAGTTAATTTAAATACTCAGTAAATTAAAGTTAATAATACAAATCAATATATAATCTAGTTACTTAGCAATGGATACTAATATGCTCTTTTAAAATAACTTTCGTTTTAAGTCATGTGTGGAAATATAGCCACTTATTTATAATGTGTTTGATATTAAACTGAATATTTTCATAACATCACATATTTGTTGTTAGTATTCATAATAATTTAATTCAAAAGAATAAGGTTCCTATTTTTTGTACTTTTTTTTTTAGAATTCCACAGATCTTTTTCATTCAACAAATTATTTCATCCAACGTTTTTGAATGCATTATTATCATTCCCATATTTTATTATACAAATGATATACACAGTTTTAATAATCGATAATCAGAATTTTATTTTTTAATTAACGTCTGATAATAAATATTTGCAACAATACATAATACATACTTGCAACAATACACAGTACCTATTTGCAACAATACACAATACATATTTGCAACAATACACAATTTATATTTGCAACAATACACAATACATATTTGCAACAATACACAATACATATTCGCAACAATACACAATAATATTTGCAACAATACACAATACATATTTGCAACAATACACAATACATATTTACAGATTCGTATATTTGTATACGAAAAAAGCCACCGAAAGTTGTGAATTCGTTACCTTACCTAACATTACAGAATAGATATTTTTTTTATTAAAATATATTTTTTTGAAACTCAACAAATTTTTATTAGCATTCAAAAAATTATTTCATCCACATTTTTAGCGTATTTTCATTATTCATATATTTTTAGTTTCTTTGTGATTTTTTATCCTAATTATTTTCACCTAATAGTATAAATTATTAAAATGTATTAATGTTGAAAGCTTAATATAGATTTAAATATGGCCTGTAAAATGAGTCTATTCAACTCATGGTCTACGAACTAAACTCCTTTCTTTCTTCTGCATATTAATGTTGAATTTCGCCTTTAAATTACCTTTCCTTTATTTGACTGAATTTTGGATTTTTATGTCTTTTAAACCTTTTGAATTCTGCTTTAAAATTAGGTTTCCTTTACTTTTTTTTACTGGATATTGGATTTTTATGTTTAATCCACCTTAAAATTAGGTTTCCATTTTGAACCAAGAAAACAGTGAAGATTTTCTTCATTGATGAACTCATAAAAAGTCTGATGATTTGTTTGGTTTATCCAATGAAACACGTGTAAGTGTAATCATTTTCATTGAGTTTAATAAACCGTTGCAATTTTAAGATATGTTTATTGAATATATACATTATAATAATATTCTTTTTTAAGGCGTGTGTGTGACAATGTTAATGACATATTTGTAATTGTTATAATAAAAGAAATATATCTACGTTCATCAGAAAACGTTTGTTTCTGCCTTCCTAAATCACATTCATTATCCGTAAATTTATCAAAACTATCAACGCTTTCTTGAAAGGAACTTATTTAATGCTGAAATCGTAACTAATTCGGTTGGAAAACTACAGTAAAATCTATACATTTATGTTTTATTAGTTATTTCTTGTTTTCCGTATATATTTTTCAAATTAAAGCATATTATTCAAATTTATAGATTGTTTAATGATATCCGTTTATTGCTAACTCATTTGAACATAGAAATTATTGTTACTACATGTGTTTAACTTATCAGCGATTTTATATTTAATCTCTACCTATTGATTTAAAATAATTCTTAATACACAATTAACATAATAAAATTGTTATTAAATAATTTTTAATAAACACTCCACATAGAAAGGTCATTACAAAGCCTGCTTAAAGGAAAGTGCAGTTTCTCAACCGTGCTAAAAGATTCGTATCATATACATATACAAAGCTAGGATTACCATATGTATTGTGTATTTTTCCGAATATGAATTGTGTATTGTTGCAAATATTATTGTGCATTGTTGCAAATATGTATTGTGTATTGTTGCAAATATGTATTGTGTATTGTTGCAAATATATATTGTGTATTGTTGCAAATATGAATTGTATATTGTTGTAAATATATATTGTGTATTGTTGCAACTATGAATTGTGTATTGTTGCAAATATATATTGTGTAATGTTGCAAATATGAATTGTGTATTGTTGCAAATATATATTGTGTATTGTTGCAAATATGAATTGTGTATTGTTGCAAATTTATATTGTGTATTATTAAGGCCAATATGCCACTCGAGGATAAGGGTTTATAAGCATACAGTGGTCAATGGAACACTGTTGTAGTAATTTTTAGTGGAAATTTGGTAAATTGAATTATTTAAGGGAAATGGCTCATTAAGAACATGCTTACATTGAACTTGAAAATTACGATATTATAGTCAGCTGGAAAGCAGGCAAATGGAAGAGTTCTCCAGGTGTGCATTCTAAGAAAGAAACTTTGTTCATGGAATCTATGTTTTTGTTTAGGCACGGATAAAGAGTGGGGAAATTATTGATAGTGTTTTCAGCTAGACGAGTGTTTCTCGTGAAACTTTGAACTTGTCATGAAAATAATGATAAAGTGGAGACAGGCTGTGAAAGAGAGGTTGCAGGGAAAAGAAAATGGCACCCCCCACTAGACTACGAAATCTACTTTTAACTCTGTAAAGGCATGGCACCTGAGTTGGAATAGATACATCGAGATCATTGCTAAGACTGCTGCAAAGAAGTTACTTACATTTGTAAATTTCCTATACCTCTACAAAGCTACCATTCGCCCATGTATGGAGAACTGATGTGACATTTTGGCTGGTGCATCTGCTACTAGTCTCTCGCTCCTGGGCAGGGTTCAAAAGAGAGTTGCCAACTTGATAGATCTTGAACTGACATCTAAGCTTCAGCCACTGTCTCATCGACAAAATATTGCATCCATCCGCTTGTTTTACAAGTATTTTAATGGTGGATGATCTGATGAACTACAAGCTATTGTACCCCCTTAATGAAAATCCCCCCGACAAACCCAACAAGCAGCAAAGTCCCACCCCTACACAGTAGAGATCCTTAGATGTATGAAAGCCTTCTACTCTAATTGTTTCTTTCCCAGAACTGATAAACTTAAAAATTATCTTCTGGCTTCATGCTTCCCCAACTGTACTGACATGCAGAAGTTCAAGTGTAAGGTACACTAACATTTTGCTGCTAAACTCCCTACATAGTACCCTTGCAACTTAGGTCCCTGATAGTAGCCCCCTACATTAAAGTGGCAATGTGCCTTGTTTGGTGTAATAAAAAAGAAAACTGGTAAAACCAAACAGGAAAACTATGTAAAAAGGTAAATTTATTGGAATAAAGTCGGAGTTGGGTAGTACTCTTAGAAATCCAACTCCGACTCCAGCTAAAAATCCAACTCCTTCCTACTCCGCAACCCTGGATAAATGTGGATAGAAAACTACTCAAAGTAAAAAAAAATATTAAAAAAAAATAAAACAAAAAAAACAATGAAATACCGAAAAACTATGCTGGTTTCGATTATACATATTTACAAATTATTTTTTCTTTTTTAAGTTTCTGTTAAGTGCTCCTTTTATGTAAACGTAATAAAAGAAATTTATTCTTATTATAAAACCTTACACATTAAATAAAATATCAAAATTCAAACGGAATTCTCCACCGAATCGAATCAAATTATTGTGTTTATGATAAACATTATGATTTAGCGACATAATAGATAATTGTGGACGTAAAACTACATCTAAAGTAAAAAAACAAAAAAAACTATGCTGGTTTCGATTGTAAATATTTACCAATTATTTTGTTCTATATTAAATTTTTGTTAATTGATGATGGCCAATAAATCAGTCCTCATTTTATGTAAACTTTATTAAAGAAAATTATCCTTATTCTAAAACCTAAAATATTGAATAAAATATCAAAACCCAAACAATTCTCTTGCGAAATATTAGGTAAATATGGAAAGAAAAGTATTTGTAAAAATATTAAAAAACATTTTGTGCTCAATTGTCTAACAATTGAACGAACTCTTGGTCAACTTATTTTGTTTATGGTAAACATTATTATTTTCTGAGAGAACATTATTTTCTCAGAAATAACGAAAGTAAAGAAACATTTTTTTATAAAAATCTAAATATCAGATTGAAAAATCTATTATTAGGAAGATTAGGAAGGGGTGGGTGCTCATTTTCAGTTTTATTTATAAAACAAAGTCTAAATATTTAAATTTTGTGTTTTTCATTCTATTTTTCGGAATATTTTTAAAAACAAAAAATACATTTTTATTTATTTTTTTTTAGCAGTAAAACTACGTTGGATTCGATTGTAGACATTTACCAATTAGTTTTTCTTTATTAAGTTTCTGTTAAATGCTCATTTTATGTAAACGTAATAAAAGAATCATTTTATGTAAACATAATAAAATAATCATTTTATGTAAACATAATAAAAGAATCATTTTATGTAAACATAATAAAAGAATCATTTTATGTAAACATAATAAAAGAATCATTTTATGTAAACGAAATAAAAGGAACATTTTATGTAAACGTAATAGAAAAATCATGTTATGTAAACGTAATAAAAAATGATTTTATGTAAACGTAATAAAAAATGATTTTATGTAAACGTAATAAAAAATGATTTTATGTAAACGTAATAAAAAATCATTTTATATAAACGTAATAAAAGAATAATTTTATGTAAACGTAATAAAAGAATTCTTATTCCATTATTCAAAAACCTAAAACATTTTTGGGTCTATTTTACTGTACACATAGATTCGAAAAAGTTGTCACAAAACAAATATAGGACAATTAAATATTATCAAAGGCAAGTTAAATTACTTTTCTACCCAACTGGATACGTTTTTAGTGTTTATATTTAATGTAACATGTTTATTCAGCTCGAAAAACATACAGTGTTTACCGATGTATTGGAAAATTTAAAATGGGAGCCGACTCTCTCACTTTGAGGCGGTAAATTTGTGAAAATGAGTTATAAATAAAAAAGAGATAAAATACTGCTTAGAAACTCGCTCAATATATGTTACCATGACATAGGCTGACATATATTCGGCAGGTTTTTAACAGTATTTTGTCTTTTTATTTATAACTCATTTTCCCAAACTCACCGTATCAAATACATCGGTAAACACTGTATGTTTTTCGAGCTGAATAAACATGTTACATTAAATATAAACACTAAAAGCATATCCAGTTAGGTAGAAAAGTAACCTATCTTGCCTTTGATAACATTTAATTGTTCTATATTAGTTTTGTGACAACTTTTTCGAATCTATGTGTACAGTAAAACGAACCCAAAGAATCCTTATTCCATTATTAAAAACCTAAAACATTGAATAAAATATCCAAATTCAAACGGAATTCTCTAGCGGCGTAATAAGAAAATAACGACAGAAACTATTTCTAAACCCCCCCCCCACACACACACATATATTAAATGCCGAAAAAACAGTTTTTTTGTTTAGTTGTCAAACAATTAAACCAAGTTCGATTCAAATTATTGTGTTTATGGTAAACATTAGGATTTTCGCATAAATCACGTAAATTTTACCTAACTTTTCCTTAAATAAAAACATTTTTATTCACGAAATCAACATTTTTATTGGATTGCAATTAAGTTAAACCTTTTCTATGTTTAATATTATTTTAAGAACCAATATTTTTTAGGGAGATTGCAACAAAAAAAAATGTTTTAGATTATTTTAGGCACCGCCAAAACTGGGGGGGGGGGGGCAGGTCAGTACTTTTTGACGGACCGTCTTTTTAAAAATCTACCAAAAATCAGGTAATTATCCGATCAATACGAAATTTTCAGCGATTATTAGGAGAAGAATGAACTTTATAACAGTCTACTTATTTTTCATAAACGATATTTATATATATATATTTTTTTTTGCTTACAACCCCCCCCCCCTTGTTTTGAAGTGGGAACAAATATGCTTAAAATAATCATCTGAGACTGAAATCAACATATTGTGTTGTAAGGGACAGAATTATAGATTCAAAAAAAAAAAAAAAAAATTGTTTGCATACCTTATTTAGACGTCTGAATATCAGATCTTCGATTGTGTTTAATTATCCCGCTTTTGAGTTTTGAAGTGTGAAATTCGGTGAATATGTTAAGTAAAATAATTAATTTAAGTTAAGCAAAACAAAAAAAAAAATGTTTAATATTTATACGAAAAAAGCTATTTTAAAATTTTTGATAAATAAATTAACAATTTTTTTTTAGCGAGCCGAATAATGCATGACCATTATTAAACAGGGCATGCTTTGAATAATCGATACCAAAAAAAAAAATTCGATAAATATTGTGCCCTTTGTGTTAAAAATATCATCTTTTTTTTCGATCCCGTTTGAAAACGTTTGCCGCCTTTGACTATGGTGGACCAAACGCGCTGAAATAATTTTTTTTTATTCTGCTTTAAATTGCCCCCCCCCCCATTTTGGGGAGTCTGGCCCCCACACACATACACATTAAAAACCAAACGCATACAAATGGTCACCCATCTGGTACTGGCCAGCCTCAGCTTAATAATACATTGAAATTTTCGTCACTGAAAAATAAGTTTTTTTTGGCCTGTTTGGTCTTCCATAGTTTGCTTTTTATCAGACGAAAACGTAAACAGAGTCGATCTGAACTCTACGTCAACGCGAATATCTGGTTACCTATATGAATAAGAGGAATTATTTGAAATTCAGGTACTTATATTATAATATTTTTGCATATTCTCTTAGAAAATCATCCTAAATCTTAGTTAGACAATAAATAAATTAATTAATTATTTCAAAAACCCTTTTTTTTAAATATTTAAGTACGTTTTTTGTGCAAGACAAAAAATGTCAATTGTTAACTTTTTGGGAAAATTTAACATTTAAAATTGAATTAAAAATAGTAGAAAAAGTTTTACATTATTCTGTTTTCTATATGATAAAATTCAGGGTTTTATCTTTCTGGAAAAAAAAAGTTACTCAGAAATAATGGATTTTAATAAACGTAATTTCGTTTTAAAAAACAACAACAACTTGATTTTGCGGCCATTTTTGGCGGTGCCTAGATTATTTTAAAAGTTATTGAATGGGATTTTTTAAAGCGTAAAAAATAACTTACCTTTCATATTGGATTGCAATAAAAAATAAACTTATTTTAATATTTAAGATTATTTTAATGTTGTTGAATAATATTGTTGTAAAGTGAAAAAAATAAACTTACCTTCCATTCCAGCGATTTAATACGAAAAAAAAATCGTTTTTCTTTTGTGTCCAACTCAGAAAATTTGTTTGTTAGGATTTCTTAATATAATCTTTAGTAAATTGATACAAATTTTGTTTTGTGTGTCCAATTCATTAAGCAATTAAATATATGAAAATATAAAAGAATCAAAATTAAAAGATAAAAAAAACACGATTTAAACGTGAAATTATTAAAAGAAGAAAAAATCAACTGCTTCAGAACAACGAACTTATGTTCATCGTAAAACGGTGTAATCATTATTTTGTTCCTCGTGTAAAAGATTGAACATTTCATTATTATTTGAATTAGTTGAACTACTGTTTACATCCAAGATGAGAACAGTAATCCAAATAATCCAAATATAAAAAAAAATGCAAAACTGAATATTTCACATAAACAATTCAAAAAGGAAGGAATTGAACAAATAGCGAAGTCAATCAAATAACAAAAACAAGATTTGAACCAACAAAAAACAAAACAATAATCACATGATTACATTATGAAAATTGCGACTTATTTTTATCAGATTCGATTCCGTTAACTTTACGATGACCTTAACTTATAATTCCAGACTTAAACCAGATGTTTTACCTGCAATCAGCATCAAACGACTAACGATAGGGGTGTAGTAGTACCTGTTTCTAGTTTGTTTGTGCATTTCAGCCATGTGTCGCGTTATCCCCATTTTGGCTTTACTTGTCATGTTTTGCGCCATCCCATGTATTACCCCCTCCTTTGATAGAGAAGTAACGTAATATTGGAAAATGTCCCGACTTGCAAATGTGAATATGAGAAAAAAAATATAACAGAACACAAATCGATATTTAACAACATCTGAGTCTCATGAGTTGCATTATATCGTATTTTGCCATCCAAGGGACATAATTCCCAAACAGTACACCTGCCCTTTAAACGATAAACACTGTGTAATTAGCTTGCGCCCTTCTTGTATATATATATATATATATATATATATATATATATATATATATATATATATATATATATATATATATATATATATATACATATATATATATATATATATATATATATATATGTTTATATATATATATATAACTATATATATATATGTTTATATATATATATATGTTTATATATAGATATAACTATATATATATATATATATATGTTTATATATATATATATATTTATATATATAAACATATATATATATATATGTTTATATATATATATATATATTTATATATATATATATATGTTTATATATATATATATATTTATATATATAAACATATATATATATGTTTATATATATATATATTTATATATATATAAACATATATATATATATATGTTTATATATATGTTTATATATATACATATATATATAACTATATATATATATATATATATATATATATATATATATATATATATATGTGTGTGTTTATATATGTTAAAGAGCATCTCTCCTCTCTCTCTCTGTGGCTCTTTCATACTCTCTCTATTTTCTCTCTCTGTGTCTCTATTAGATAGTAGATCGAGAGAGAGAGAGAGGGAGAGGGTTGGGAGGAGGTCAGAGAGATATTTTTGTAGTTAATCCACGTTGCAGGAAGTGACGTTTCATCTAACCGGATGTCATGTGATGCTACGTGGCAAGGTTGGTGAAACGTTGAGTCTCTCAGAAAAAGCCGAGCCGAGCAGAAGTCTAAAATGGTTCTCTCCTAAGTAAGGGGGGAGATGCGCGCCCCAGACGTGGGACGTGGTAGGTACCCACAGTGGAGACCATCGATGGCGACATCTGCAGATCATGCCTGGGAGAATAAAAGGTTGAAAACCCAACATCTGTCTTCATCTTGTGTATTCCGGCGAAAACAGCAAGAGAGCTCCACCCAGATGAAGACTCTCCCAGAGCAGCAAAACCAGGTATGAACTTCTATATATAAACACATACATCCACAAGTGTCCTAACCACCAGACAAACGGTTTAAGGGAGCTTGGGTCCCGTTCTCTCGTCTTTTAACACTTGTAATATCTCTTTCATCGTCGTAAACTTCTTCTCTTCATTAGTAAAATGGACACGTCATCACCAGGGTACCAGTATCCCTCAAGTAAAGTGTCCAAGTCCAAATCCGTTTCTTCTCCCTCCCTTATGTAACATATATGTTATTTGGTGCCGTTGACCTTCTTGCCCCCGCATGGGGCATATATCGAAACCTGGATTGCCACGGACATAACGAGAAAAAGAGATAACGAGGAAAAATAAAGACAAGAAGAGAAATTGAGGAAAAAGGAGGGAGACAAAACGGAGAAGAGACAGTGGAATAAAAAGAAAGAATAGTGAAAATGAAGAGAAAAAGAGAATAAATGAAGAACAGTGAAAAACCGGTAGAGAGAGAGAAAGATAGAGAGAGAGAGAGGAAGGAAGAAGAAGAAAAAATGATTCAGTTATGTGTTGAAAAAGATAACAAAGGCATGAAGAATACCATACGCATTTAGAAGAAAATTAAACTCCAAAATTAAAAATACGCTGTAAGCTTTGAAAACGACTGAAAAACAAAAGAGAAAAGAAAATTAATTTACCATATTAAAAATAAAAATAAAATTGAAAAACACAGAGAAAGAATTGAAAACACGGAGAAAGAAAAAAAAACGTATATATATATATATTTAAATAGACAAGACAACACAAACGAACAATGTTGAAGCAAATGACATCGAGCTTGTCCACAGTTTATAAACCTGTCAGTCATTTGACATTGTTGAATTTAGCAAAGCGTTACAAAAATAAGGGACAGTGAACTTTTAAATGCATTCGGAATAGCAAGATGTCATTTTAGATTTGAAAAAAAGAAAAAAAAAAAGAAAGAAGAAATTACACTATTGTCGAAAGTATTAGGTGATAAATTAAAATCAGGTTGGTGATGTGGCATCCCTCCGGATTAATTTTAAGTAAATTATAATTATATGAATAGAATAGAAGCGGAACTTTTTTATTTAATTCTGTGGTTAATTGTAAAAGAATAATGATTTTTTTTTAGTTTCAGAAAACCCTTGAACTTTGCTTACGTGGACAATTTGATCTGTGATAATTTTGTTGAACTTTGCTGAAAGTTGTTAGTTATAAGTGAATTAATTAAGTATATATTAATTAAGTATTATTGAATATTGTTAAGTATTGTTGAGTTGCCATGTGTATTTTTCTGTATTTCTTTTTCTGTACTTTTGTTATCTTGTATTTGTATAGCAGATGGGGGCATCGATGGTCTTGCCACGTGGTGTCAATGTAATTTAATTTTTTAAAAATAAGATGATGACAGGATAGAGGTATATCAATTATCAATAATAATTTTTGAGATAACGGGATTATGCAAGGAAAACATAAATGAGAATTTTTAAAATGGGATTTTTTTTATTTTTGTGCTACCTAGGAGTAAAGAAGATTGTCCGTAAATCCTTAGATGTAAGTAAGAGGCAGATGGACATCGATTTTGTGTTTTATTGTTGTTCGGCTAGGAGCCGTGAAATTATCGACCACGAGTAGTGTCGACCGAGAGCAAAGGATGCTCTGGAAGTCCCGAGATGGGTACGAAGAAGCCATGGGGTCATAAAGGAGTTTGACCTTGAAGAGCGCAGGGTAGCGCTACATGGCAATTTTATTGTTGTATTTATTTAATTTTGAGTTTATCGATTTATCGTAGGACAGTCTTCTTGCCAGTGGGTAGCGTATGTATTCCCTCCTTAGTTTAGTTAGTTAGTTATTAAAAATGTATGGCTTTGCCATACATTTTGATAAAAAAGGGGTGGAGGAAGAATTTTAGAAGTAAAATGTTACCCTATTGTGAATTAAAGGTACCAAATTTTAAAAAAACAAAAACATGCTGGGTGAATTTAATTGGTATTATTAAATTAAATTATTTTGGAATAGATTTGGTTGGTTTAGTTATATTTTAGGGACGTTTAGCGCGTAGTTGCATTTTTTTCATGAGAATTACAAGGCGATTAGGCTGTAGAAAGCAGTTTTTTCTGTTGTTTTATTTTTTTTATAAGCCACGGTATTGTCACAAATTAGAAAATTTGGCAGGGGAAATACTATTTTAGAGTAATGAGAACCCTGTTAAAACAATACTAGTGGTTCCAGTGAGTTGGAAGATGCCACGTAGGCCCAAGCAATGGCAATAAGTCTTGTCCAACAAAAGTCTGGCGTGCGAGGTCGCGATAATTCCTCAGGGTACGGAGCGACTGGACAGTCGGTACCAAGCCTAATCACGGGGAGATAGAAGAAAAGGAAAGATGCAGATTACGTAAGGGACAAGATAGAGCCTTATTATTTTTTTATTTTTTTTAGAGAAATGTGTGAGGGATATCTGGGTTGGAATCTTGGGACTTGCTGGGAATGCGGAAAAATCACAAAGGGAAAGCTACTTAGTTAGAAATCGATGGCGCATTAGTTAGGGAGTGATGATTCCGTATCTAGTCGGGTTCCAGGAACTCAAACAGGCTCCGAGTGAATCAGTGTGAAGGCGTATCTTGGCTTAGACCAACCAAGGGAGTTAGTAGAAGAGCTTTGTGAAGTCCCGAAGTAGTAGATAGAATAGAACAAAGCTCCAGTAATAGGACCACTCAGAGAAAGACGTCAGGGCATTACAGTAAAGGAAAAAAAAACTGGGACTTAGGCCTATGCTGAAAGTCGAGAACGCGAGTGGGATGGTTGGGTCGGTAGAGCATCAGACTTTTAATCTGAGGGTCTGGGGTTCGAGTCCCCATGCGATAAAGCTACCACCAACATGGAGCATCCGACGTTCTGGTCGTAATTGCGATATGCTGGCCCCATTTCGAAAAAGTGATCGAAAATGGAGTCTCCATTTGTTTGGCCAAGTGGTCCAAATAAAGAGCAGAGTCAGTGGAAAATATCCAACAATGCGACCGCCTAGACAAGATGTATATCTGCAAAGCTGTATCTTTGTCTAACTTGGAAGCAAGTTAATGTCGAGGAGGGACTTTTGAGAAGCAGCAGAAGGATTGATAGTGTTGTAGAAGAGTACTGGTGCCTGATCTTTCTTGGAAAAGGGGTGAGTCCGGAAAGTGAAAGAATAAAGATGTACTTCGGACATAATTATTTTTTTTAGTTAGTTAGTTATTAAAAATGTATGGCTTGCCATACATTTTGATAAAAAAGGGGTGGAGGAATGTTAAAGAGCATCTCTCCTCTCTCTCTCTCTCTCTGGCTCTTTCATACTCTCTCTATTTTCTCTCTCTGTGTCTCTATTAGATAGTAGATCGAGAGAGAGAGGGAGAGGGTGGGAGGAGGTCAGAGAGATATTTTTGTAGTTAATCCACGTTGCAGGAAGTGACGTTTCATCTAACCGGATGTCATGTGATGCTACGTGGCAAGGTTGGTGAAACGTTGAGTCTCTCAGAAAATGCCAAGCCGAGCAGAGGTCTAAAATGGTTCTCTCCTAAGTAAGGGGGGAGATGCGCGCCCCAGACGTGGGACGTGGTAGGTACCCACAGTGGAGACCATCGATGGCGACATCTGCAGATCATGCCTGGGAGAATAAAAGGTTGAAAACCCAACATCTGTCTTCATCTTGTGTATTCCGGCGAAAACAGCAAGAGAGCTCCACCCAGATGAAGACTCTCCCAGAGCAGCAAAACCAGGTATGAACTTCTATATATAAACACATACATCCACAAGTGTCCTAACAACCAGAAAAACGGTTTAAGGGATCTTGGGGCCCGTTCTCTCGTCTCATAACACTTGTAATATATCTCTCTCTCATCGTCGTAAACTTCTTCTCTTCATTAGTAAAATGGACACGTCATCACCAGGGTACCAGTATCCCTCAAGTAAAGTGTCCAAACTCAAATCCGTTTCTTCTCCCTCCCTTATGTAACACATTCATCTAAAGATTTAATACATTAAAAGGTGCATTTTGTAGTCAACACAAAAACTAGGCAAAAAAAAAACAACAACAAATATATAGCAAATGATTGTCATTAAAGGCAACATAATAAACTCTTCTGAATACTTGGACGAGGTTTTTGTGTTTTAAGTAATTTTTAAGCGTTTATTTTCTTTTTAAAAATCTGTACCGTGTCTTATGTTATGTTAGAAGAAATGAAAATGGCTGATATAAAACAGTCATATAAGATGTCACGATAATCGCTTAAAAATCGATACTTAAATAAAGTACTGGTAGAAAACCACAAAATTAACATTTTTGAAAAGTTTTGTTATGCCCAACCATATTTTACGATATCTTTGGTTAAATAATTTGTTAAGGGGAATTCCAAATAACTATTTGAAAAAAATAAAAACAAAAACTATTTGAAAAAAATAACAACACAAAAAAACGTAGGAAAGCAAATAAATAAAAAAATAAAATAAAAAAAACTGATATGAGTAACCATCTCTTTCCCATTCAACCAAAATTGAAAACTGCAAATGATTACAGATATTATTGCCTGCTAACTCGATGCTTATTTTATGTTAAATTTATATAGAAAAGTGATTCAACGTCCTAAAATCTTAAATATTTATTATTATTTGTCATGTCTTTGAACGATTCTTTTTAAAAAAATTGTTGAAACGTAATAGCCAACATACTTCATTTTTATTTTATTTATTTATTTATTAAGAGAGTAAATAACGCTGGGTTACATTGTAAAGATTTACAAATATATTTTTCTACATAAAGTTACTGATAATTAATGATGGTCAATAAATATTTGATCATTTATGTAAACTTTATAAAAGTAAGTGATCCCCAGTCTAAAATTTTAAATATGGGATAAAACATACAGAATCAAACGAAATTCTCTAGCGACTTCATAGGTAAGTGTAGACAGAAAAAAATTTTATTAGGTACTTGTGCACTCATGGTACCATGCTGAAATAACAACCTTATTATTCAGAAAGTCATTCTTAACATGGAGAGAGCGTTTTGTAACTTTTCTGTACTTCCACCTAATAAATTGATAAAATAACATTTCGTAAAATTCGAATTTAACTTAAAAATACGATTTTTAAAAACAGAACAGAAACATGTGGATAATCATTTAACAATTAAATTATTATTATTATTATTATTATTATTATTTTATTATTATTATTATTATTTTATTATTATTATTGTTTTATTATTATTATTATTATTTTATTATTATTATAATTATTAATATTTTATTATTATTATTATTATTATTATTGTTTTATTATTATTATTATTATTTTATTATTATTATAATTATTAATATTTTATTATTATTATTATTATTATTATTATTATTATTAATATTTTATTATTATTTTAGTATTATTATTATTATTATTAATATTTTATTATTATTATTATTATTATTAATATTTTATTATTATTATTATTATTATTATTTTATTATTATTATTATTATTAATATTATTATTATTATTAATATTATTAATATTATTATTATTATTATTATATTATTATTATTATTGTTGTTTTATTATTATTATTATTATTATTATTTTATTATTATTATTTATTTTTTTTATTTTTTCTATTATCAGTTTTCTTCGAATTGAATTATTGTGTTTACGGTTCTCAGAAATCACACAAGTATTTTCTTTTTAAGAATAGACTTTTAGAGTAAAAAAATAAAGATAAACAGGTTTGTATTACTGTACACATAGATTCGAAAACGTCAAAAAACAAATATATAACAAATAAATGGGATTTGTATTACTGTACACATAGATTCGAAAAAGTTGTCAAAAACAAATATATAACAAATAAATGTTATCAAAGGCAAGATAAGTTACTTTTCTACCAAACTGGATGTATTTTTTGTGTTTTTATTCAATGTAACATATTTATTCAGCTCGAAAAACATACAGTGTTTACCGATGTATTGGAAAATTAAAGATGGCGTCTCACGCCCTCTTTAACACCGTAAATTTGGGAAAAAGTGTTATAAATAAAAAAAACTATACAAAATACTATTAAAAACCCGCCGAATATATGTCAACCTTCAACCTATGTCACGGTAACATATATTGAGCGAGTTTTTAACAGCATTTTAACCGGTTTTTTATTTATAACACCTTTTCCCAAATTTACGGTGTCAAAGAGGGTGTGAGACGCCATCTTGAATTTTCCAATACATCGGTAAACACTGTATGCTTTTCGAGCTGAATAAACATGTTACATTAAAAGTAACTTATATTGCCTTTGATAACATTTATTTGTTATATATTTGTTTTTTGACAACTTTTTCGAATCTATGTGTACAGTAATACAAACCCGATAAATGTTATCAAAAGCAAGATAAGTTACTTTCCTACCTAACTGGATAATTTTTTAATGTTTTAATTTAATGTAACATGTTTATTCAGCTCGAAAAACATACTGTGTTTACCGATGTATTGGAAAATTTAAAATGGCGTCCGATTCTCTCTTTCACACGGTAAAATAATAAACATGTTAAATTAAATAAAAACACTATAAAATTATCCATTTAGGTAGAAAAGTAACTTATCTTGCCTTTGATAACATTTATTTTTTATATATTTGTTTTTTGACAACTTTTCCGAATCTATGCAAATCCAAAAAACACTTATCTTAAATTAAAAATAAACCAAATAAATTGGAAATTCACATTTTATATTCACGCTTGTTATGAATCATATAGAATTAATATTTTTATTGCAAAAATAAATAAATAAAAAGATGAATAAACATAATTTAATATTTAAGGTTATTTAAAAAAATCGGATGAGAAATGTAAAGAAAAAATATTTAAAAACTTACCGTTCATTCCAGTTTCAATACGGAAAAAATCGGGTTGAATTCTTTTCTTTTGTTGTTGTTCAAAACAGAAAATTTGTTAGAATTTCTTTAGTAAATTGATACAACTTTTGTTTTGTGTGTTCAATTCATTAATAAATAAAATATATGAAAATATAAAAGAATCAAAATTACAAGATGAAAAACATGAAATTATTTAAATAGAAAATCAACTGCTAAAGAACAAAGAACTTAAGTTCATCGTAATAACACGGTGAAATTATTATTTCGTTCCTTGTGTAAAAATGTCTGTTTATTAGTTAAGTATGTCGAATCGAATTGTTTTCCTATCAAGTTCGGATTATATTTGTCAATGATTAAAGCTTGTTTTCGATATCTTTTGTAAATTTCTATTTTTTATGTCTATTTCATTAAAAATTAAAATATATGAAAACATAAAAATTAAAATATATGAAAACATAAAAATTAAAATATATGAAAACATAAAAATTAAAATATATGAAAGCATAAAAATTCAAATATATGAAAACATAAAAATTCAAATATATGAAAACATAAAAATTCAAATATATGAAAACATAAAAATTAAAATATATAAAAACATAAAAATTAAAATATATAAAACATAAAAATTAAAATATATGAAAACATAAAAATTCAAATATATGAAAACATAAAAATTAAAATATATGAAAACATAAAAATTAAAATACATGAAAACATAAAAATCAGAAAAAACTGAACATTTCATTATTATTCTAATTAGTCAAACTACCGTTAACATCCAAAATGAGAATAGTAGTCTAAATAATTCAATATATAATATAATATAATATAATATAATATAATATAATATAATATAAAACAAAAGGAAAATGCGAAGTTAGTAAAATTACTAGAATATATTTGGACCAAGAAAGTAAACTATAATAATTACATTATGAAACTTGAAACTGATTCGGTTAAACTTAAGATTGCCGCCCAACAAATGTCACAGTAACATTTATTGAGTTGTTTTCTACCAACATTTTGTTTTATTTCTTATTTTGAAGTGATTATTGAGTCTTCAAAGACATTACGGTAAGCTTTTCTTGTTCTCCAACAGCGTTCAACATTACATGCTTTTCGAATCGATTAAACATTATACATTAACTAAAAACACTGAAAACGTATCCATTTATTAGGAAAGATACCCGCGCTTTTCGCACGACGGGACTTTTCTGCTGCACACACCCGTTTTCCCGCCCCCTCCCCAATGTAAACAAAATGTGTTTTTTTTTTCTTTTTGGTGGAGGTGAACGTGTGGGTGCTCATTTTAGGTTAAATTATTATAGAAAAATGATCCCCCACTTTTATGAACTCCAGGACGCTAGGATGTTTTGAATAAATCTTAGTTTCAACTAAGATTTATTCAAAAAGTCCCACGCTTCTGGAGTTCATACTATGCAAACGGTAAATTTGGCGACGGGTTTGATTATCAGATTCGATGTAAGAAAAAAAAAATCGGTTTGTGTCAAAAAACGAAAATAATATAAATATATAAATATATTTGTTTATCATAAAAATAATTATTTGTTCAATCATGAGAAGTGTGTGATATATCCGAATTGATGAAATTAGGAAAGTGAAAGGAGGGGTGTGGTCATTTTTTGGCTCGTTTGGCTCTTTTTGGTGTTTTTACCTAAATGCACGACGGGCGGCCATCTTGCTTGCCAAACTGTACTGATTACGTTGGATAAAGAATGTCTTCAAATATGAATAAGTACTCGTTTGCGCAATAAATAAATGCGATATTCGTTCTCAGCGTACCCAAAAATTGTTAACAGTCGACAATTCAAGGGTGAATGCCGTTTGCTGGAATCTTAAACGTTTTTTTCGTTTTCAACATCCCCAAAAACTTATAAATGTCTTAATTTTCCAAGTTTTTTTTTCTATAGAGAAATGGCCGGTTTCTTGGTATTACAGAGATTAAGGGTGATTAAGCGGAGGGAGTACAGACCTCCGAGTGAGAGATACTTGGAAGAAATATGAGAGGATTTCTGGTTTTGATTGTATTATCGGGGTAAGCGCGTACGCAGACCCAACACTTAGAAATAGCTAGTCCGAGTCGTCCACATTTGGGACGATCGCAAAGGTCAACCCAACCGCAGTGCAATGGATGGGGAACGGCCTTAGTGATCACCGTTACCCCTACGTAAGGTAAGGATATTTATTTGCACCCCCACCGAGCAAATTAGGCACAAGACCGATTTTTAAAGTGAGGAGTGAAGGAGAAATGGGGACCAACTCCCCGGGGAGTAGAGGAGCTGGATAGTGACAATTGGTATGAAGGGTTGCCCCTACATTGACCAAGGTCTTGCTGGTCTTTGCTTGACACAATGCTACCCAGGCCCCGAAGGGCCTAGGCCTGACTTACGTCAGGGAAGTATAATGTTTTGTTTTTTTTTTACGGTGCCCACCACTGTTTATATATTACACTTCTATACTCACCACCGAGAAACACTAATATGATCATATCACAACTTTTTCATAAACTAATAACAATAATCCATAACTAATAAGTTACTATCATTTAAAATTACTAACATTTTCACAAAATATTCCAATTCTTAACAAAACTTACATTTTACTGTAATATTCAATGTCAAGGTCGTTTACATGTGAACAACATAAATTCATAATCTTTTCAATGAGAACAAATACAAACGAATGAAAACTTTTAGAATTCAAACCAAAACACTAAACCAAAAACACATTTATGTAATTAAATCAGTTTTGTATTTCGTTAATTGGCACTTGTACAGTTTAATCAAGACATTAAAAAAAGAAAATATTGAAAAACAAAAAGAGTTATATTGTACGTACCCGTTATGGAATAAAGTCCTTCGAAAAAAAAGTAACTTAATTGAATCAAGTACTTTTTCTTACAGAGGAAATCTTACTAAAAACAAATATTGAAAAACAAAAAGAGTTATATTGTACGTACCCGTCCGAATAAAAAGTAACTTAATCTGATCAAGTACTTTTTTACTGAGGAAAATCAAATTTTAATGAAATCGAACTATTATCGCTATTTGGCTGTTTACGTACACGAGGAGTAGGGGTGGTTTTAAACGAAAAATTGATTTACAAAGGACAAAATGAAACACAAAATTTAAAAAGAAAACAGAAACTTTGTAAAATAAGTGAAGAAAAGCTAAAATATTTTTTAAGTATTTTTTTTTCTCATGTTTCTAAATAATATCATCAAAATTTGACAAACTGTAAGCAGTGATTGGAGTTATCTCCCCCTGGCGCTCCCTTCTCCTAAGCGAAAAAAGATGGCCGTTACCCGATCGAGCTCATTAAAATTTGATCAAATTAAGTGATTTCTTTTTGCATGAAAACTTTATTCTATAACGAATACATACAATATATTTTTTTCAATATTTTTATTTTTTGATGTCTTGATAAAAATGTGCAAGCACCCATTAATCATATCAACGTCTTTTTAAAAATTTACCGAAAATCAGGTAATTATCCGATCAATACGAAATTTTCAGCGATTATTAAGAGAAGAATGAACTTTATAACGGTGTACTTATTTTTCATAAACGATATTTATATATATATATATATATATATATATATATATATATATATATATATATATATATATATATATATATTTTGCTTACAACCCCCCCCCCCCTTGTTTTGAAGTGGGAACAAATATGCTTGAAATAATCATCTGAAACTGAACAAAACATATTGTGTTGTTGTAAGGGACAGAATTATAGATTAAAAAAAAAATTGTTTGCATACCTTAGTTTTGAAGTATGAAATTCGGTGAATATGTTAAGTAAAATAATTAATTTAAGCTAAGAAAAACAAAAAAAATTTTTTTAATATTTATACGAAAAAAGCCATTTTAAAATCTTTGATAAATAAATTACCAATTTTTTTTAGCGAGCCGAATAATGCATGCCCATTATTAAACAGGGCATGCTTTGAAGAATCGATACAAAAAAAAATCGATAAATATTGTGCCCTTTGTGTTAAAAAAAGCATCATTTTTTTTCGATCCCGTTTGAAAACGTTTGCCGTCTTTCGACTACGGTGGACCAAACGCGCTGAAATAATTTTTTTCTATTCTGCTTTAAATTGCCTCCCCCCCCCATTTTGGGGAGCCTGGCCCCCACACACATACACATTAAAAACCAAACTCATACAAATGGTCACCCATCTGGACTGGCCAGCCTCAGCTTAATAATACATTGAAATTTTCGTTACTGAAAAATAAGTTTTTTGGCCTGTTTGGTCTTCCATAGTTTGCTTCTTATCAAACGCAAACGTAAACAGTGTCGATCTAGACTCTAGATCGACGCGAAATGACAGGTTACATATATGAATGAGTGGAATTATTTGAAATCCAGGTACTTATATTATAATATTTTTGCATATTCTCTTAGAAAATCATCCTAAATCTTAGTTAGACAATAAATAAATAAATAAATTAATTATTTCAAAAACCTTTTTTTTTTTAATATTTATGTACGTTTTTTGTGCAAGACAAAAAATGTCAATTGTTAACTTTTGGGGAAAATGTAACATTTAAAATTTAATTAAAAATAGTAGAAAAAGTTTTACATTATTCTGTTTTCTATATGATAAAATTCATCTTTCTGGAAAAAAAAGTTACTCAGAAATAATGGATTTTAATAAATGTAATTTCGTTTTAAAAACAACAACAACTTGATTTTGCGGCCATTTTTGGCGGTGCCTATGAGCAGTAATTTAAAAAATGCCAATAGACGCTATATTTTTTTGTTCATATATTAATCTCATAGCGTCGTTGTCGTCATCGTGATCGTCGCCGTCGTCATCGAGATAATCGATAATATAGCATAGTTCCTGGCTTTACTATAACAGTTATTTTAGGCAAACAACGCTGATAATTAATGTAAATGATATAAAATATACTTTTAAAAGTTATATTTGTGACGACAGAAGAAAAACAGGTTTAGTTTATCAATTTTAATGTAATTACGAAAAAAAAAACACCAGTTATTTATTCTGCTAATTTACTAGCGATCTTTCAAAAATAAAATTAAAAATCACCAAATTTTTTTATGTGTAATTATTTTATACACTAGAAACATGTATACAGATTTTTGTACAAATAAATTTTGTTCACTTTTATTTTTGAGAAAAAATATTTTTCTCAGTACGCCACACACAGTTTTATGTACATATATATATATATATATATATATATATATATATATATATATATATATATATATATATATATATATATATATATATATAGTAGGGTCCAAGCAAATTACAAGGCGATCTGAATGTTGTTCAGTATCAATTTGTGTTCTGTTATATTTTTTCTCATATTTACATCTGCGAGTCGGGACATTTTACAACATTGCGTTACTTCTCTATTAAAGGAGGGGGTAATACATGGGAGGGCGCAAAACATGACAAGGAAAGCCAGAATGGTGACAACGCGACACATTGCTGAAATACGCAAACAAACTAGAAACAGCTACTACACTTCCATCGTTTGTCGTTGATTGCATGTAAAACATCAGATTTAAGTCTGGAATTATAAGTTAAGGTCATCGTAAAGTTAACAGAATCGAATCTGATAAAAATAAGTCGCAATTTTCATAATGTAATCATGTGATTATTTTGTTTTTTGTTGGTTCAAATCTAGTTTTTGTTATTTGATTGACTTCGCTATTTGTTTCAATTCCTTCCTTTTTGAATTGTTTATGTGGAATATTCAGTTTTGCATTTTTTTATATTTGGATTATTTGGATTACTGTTCTCATCTTGGATGTAAACAGTAGTTCGATTAATCCAAATAATAATGAAATGGTCAATCTTTTACACGAGGAACAAAATAATGATTACACCGTTTTACGATGAACATACGTTCTTTGTTCTGAAGCAGTTGATTTGTTTCTTCTTTTAATAATTTCACGTTTAAATCGTGTTTTTCATCTTATAATTTTGATTCTTTTATATTTTCATATATTTTATTTCTTAATGAATTGGACACACAAAACAAAATTTGTATCAATTTACTAAAGAAATTCTAACAGCAATTTTCGGCGTTGAACACAAAAGAAAAGATTTTTTTTTCGTATTATATTCCTGGAATGGAAGGTAAATCCTTTTTTTTTTTTTTTTTTTTTGTATTTTGTTTTACAAAAGTATAATTTAATAACGTTAAAATAATTTTAAATAATAAAATAAGTTTATTTTGATTTCAATCACATATGAAAAATAAGTTATTTTTTACGCTTTAAAAAAATAGGTGCTAGTGCAGAGAGTGATCCGCGCTATTTTTTTAATCGTATTTTCAGGTTTAATTAAAGTTTTATTATTTTTTTTATTCAGTTGTAAGGTTGAAGTATAGAATTGGTACAAAACACCCTCCCCTCCTCATGTTAAGAATGGCTTTTTAAATAATAACGTTATTATTCACGTCCGAATCACTCTCTGCACTAGTATCAAACAATCCAATTCAATAACTTTTAAATGATCTGAAATAAGTTTAATTTTTTGCAATCCCCTCCAAAATATTGATTCTTAAAATAATCGTAAACATAAAAAAGGTTTTATTTTTATTGCAATCTTAAAAAATATTCACACACCCCAAATACGAAAATGGTGCTACTGATACGCGCTATTTTTAAAAAAAGTATTTTCAATTACATAGTGTTTATTTAAGCAAAACTGACGTAATGTTTTAGAAAATAATATTTACGATAAACACAATAATTTAATTTGGTGCTAATGCAGCGAGTGATCCGCACTATTTGTTAAATCGTATTTCCACGTTTAATTAAAGTTTTATGATATGTGTTTTATTCAATTGTAAGGTTAGAGTACAGAATAGGTACAAAACACCCTCCTCTCACCATGTTAAGAATGGCTTTTCTTTTTTTAAATAATAACGTTATTATTTCAATATGGATCACTCTCTGCATGAGTACCTTTTATTTGAAGTTGGTTTACTTATTAGATAAATGAACAGAAAACACCTTAACTATTATGTCGCTAGAGAATTCCGTTTGAATGTTGATATAATTGGTAAATATTTACAATCGAAGCCAACATAGTTTTAATGCTAAAAAAAAAAAATCAAAATCTTTTTTTTTGTTTGCCATTACGTCTGAAAAGCCATTAAAAATATCCCGAAAAATAGAATTAAAAACAATAATTGGGTTTGTATTACTGTACACATAGATTCGAAAAAGTGGTCAAAAATTAAAATATACAACAAAGAAATATTAACAGTAGCTATAAAAGTTACTTTGCCACCTACCTGAATCATTTATTAGTGTTTTTAAGTAGTTTTAAACGCTGTTTATTTCATACCAAATATTAACTTTTTACGAGTCGTAAGAATTCAAGATGGCCAAAATTACTACCCCCCTTCGTCTTCGAAGAGAGAAGCCTCGTTTTCAAATTATAGTTCGCCCATATTTTTGGGGGAGGAGCTTGCCTCGTTTTCAGCACGTGTCTCTACGGACATATGTCTCTGCGGACATTTTGCGTTTCCATTTTTTTTGTTTCCATTTTTTAGAAGTTTCGTCCTCATAATGAAAGTATTTGTAAACATTACATTTAATTTAGATATTTATTGCGCACAAATACTTTTTAGTTTTTTTCTTGGGAGCGGGGGGGAATAACATAAAGTGGTCAAAACGGTAAATATTTTTTTAAGTTTACATTTTTAAGAAGTTTTGGTACTAGTGCAGAGAGTGACCTGGACGTAAATAATAACGTTATTATTTAAAAAGCCATTCTTAACATGGGGAGGGTGTTTTGTACCTATTCTATGCTTTAACCTTACAATTGAATTAAAAAATCACACCATAAAACTTTAATTAAACTTGGAAATACGATTCGACACGGTAAGTTTGGGAAAAGGAATTATAAATAAAAAACAAGACAAAATACGGTTAAAAACTCGCTCCATATATGTTTCCGTGACATAGGTTGACATGTATTCAGTGGGGGTTTAACAGTATTTTGCATATTTTTTTATTTTCAACTCCTTTTCCCAAACTTACCGTGTTAAAGCGAGAGTAGGTCGCCATTCTTAATTTTCCAATACATCGATAAACATTGTATGTTTTTCGAGCTGAATAAACATGTTACATTAAATAAAAACACTAAAAACATATCCAGTTCGGTAGAAAAGTAACTTATCTTGGTTTTGATAACATTTATTTAAAAAACAATTTGCGCTTGAGCCATTTTTTTTTCTCATAAATTGGAAGTCGTTAGGTTTCAGAAAAATACAGTTTCAGGAATCGATGGATATAAATTTAGAAAAAGTTTCTGAAAAGTGTATGATATAAATTTAAGTTTCTGAAAAGTGTATGATTGAAAATTTAAGTTTCCGAAAAGCGTATATTACTGGATGAAACATGCAGAAAAGTATGCTTGCAATATCGTGAAAATGTGATATTCGTTTTCAGCACACCCGAAAATCCCTGATGTGCTGAAAATTTCTGAAAAAAAAATGGCTCAAGCGCAAATTGTTTTTTAAATAAATGTTATCAAAGCCAAGATAAGTTACTGACACCGCAAACTTCCTTCTGGAAATTGACCTCACTATATGAGCGCCATGCAACAGGTGGATGACATCAATTCTTAGCAAGAGATCGAACCCCAATAGATCTCTATTCATAGCCAACATCTCCACCACCCTCTTTCTGAAACGAGCAACATGAAATCACTTTCACTGACCGAAGCAAATGAAAGAATGCCACACACACAAAAAAATCCGACGTTTTTTTTTTATCTCCACGGGGGTGCAAATCATTACAAACTGGATTTCATGTACCATCATATGTGATAGCGTTTGGCTTATCATGCATTGTTTACAGAGTCTATGTGTTTGATAATAAATAAATTAAAAATCTTAGATGGAATAGTATGGGTCACAAATAAAAAATGTATAACAAAAACACAAAATTATGAAAATAACATATATGTGTGTGTGTGTGTGGGTGTGTGGGTGTGTGTGTTTCTTTTTTTCTCTAGAATATATCATAACATCTTTACAGGCTACTTCTTTGCCAAGGTAGAAAATATCAGATCATGTTATTAATGTTTTGCTTATATCTTTATATAAAAATTATCTAGAGATTGTGAATTCAATTAAATATCTTTATATAAAATTTATCAAGAGATTGTGAATTCAATTAAATAAAATTGACAACAATAAACAGATTACGAATATGCCATGAAAATAGTAAAAATATAATTTGTTTTATTTTTATTTACAGATTATCTTGATTGAAAACTATTGAATTTCCTTGGTCTCAAAAATCACGTTTTATGAAACACGAGTATGCATACTGGAGTAAAACCACATTCTTGTGAAGTGTGTGGATATTCTTTTCCTGAAAAATACCATTTAGTGACACATATGAGAACTCACACCGAGGAAAAGCCATATTCTTGTGAAGTTTCTGGATATTCTTTCTCTCAAAAACAACATTTACTGACACATATGAGAACTCACACCAGGGAAAAGCCATATTCTTGTGGCGTTTGTGGATATTCTTGTGCGGAAAAATCAAGTTTAGTGAAACATATTAGAACTCACACCGGGGAAAAGCCACATTCTTGTAAAGTGTGTGGATATTCTTGTTCTGAAAAATCCAATTTAGTGGAACACATGAGAACTCACACTGGTGAAAAGCCACATTCTTGTGAAGTTTGTGGATATGCTTGTTCTCAAAAATCACATTTAGTGAAACATATGAGAACTCACACTGGTGAAAAGCCATATATTTGTGAAGTTTGTGGATCTTCTTTTTCTGAAACCTCAGCATTAGTGAGACATATGAAAACTCACACTGGTGAAAAGCCATATTCTTGTGAAGTTTGTGAATATTCTTCTTCTCAAAACTCAGATTTAATGAGGCATATGAGAAAGCATACTGGGAAAAAGCCATATTCTTGTGAAATGTGTGGATTTTCTTATTCTCGGAAATCTTCTTTGGTGACACATAGGAGAAAGCATACTGGTGAAAAGCCACATTCATGTGAAGTGTGTGGATTTTCTTGTTCTCGAAAATCCTCTTTAGTGACACATATGAGAACACATACTGGGGAAAAGCCACATTATTGTGAAGAGTGTGGGTATTCTTGTTCTGAAAAATCCCATTTAGTGAGTCATCTAAGAACTCACACCGGGGAAAAGCCATATTCTTGTGAAGTTTGTGTATATTCTTCTTCTGAAAAATCACATTTAGTTAAACATATGAGAACTCACACTGGTGAAAAGCCACACATTTGTGAAGTTTGTGGATCTTCTTTTTCTGAAACATCAACATTAGCGAGACACATGAGAACTCACACTGGGGAAAAGCCATATTCTTGTGAAGTTTGTGGATATTCTTCTTCTCAAAAATCAGATTTAATGACACATGTGAGAACACACACCGGGGAAAAGCCATATTCTTGTGAAGTTTGTGAATACTCTTCTTCTAGAAAATCAAATTTGATGATACATATGAGAAGTCATACTGGGGAAAAGCCATATTCTTGTGAAGTTTGTGGATTTTCTTGTTCTACAAAATCAAAGTTAGTAAGACATATGAGAACTCACACTGGGGAAAAGCCATATTCTTGTGAAGTGTGTGCATATTCTTGTTCTCAAAAATCACATTTAGTGAAACACATGAGAACTCACACTCAACTTCTTTACTAACTCAGTTTTTGAGAGATAAAGAACTGAAATGGAACATTCGAATATCTATGTATCTCATATAGAGTTCAAGTATTAGCCCCAGGTTGTGGGCCCCTTGATTTCTGAGAACTTCGACTGAAGTAAAATAAAACAAAAAGTGAAAAGCCACATATTTGTGAAGTTTGTGGATGTTATGTTTCTCAAGTCAACTTTAGTGAGATATATGAAAACTCACACCTTGGCAAAACCATATTCTTGTAACGTTTGTGTATAACCTTCTCTAAAATCAGAAAATTGGAAACAGTTTTCCTCTCCCCAATTAACCATTTTCATATCTTATATTATATATTAAATTTTTGTCTATTGGTCTTACTGGATTCGAGGACTAGAATTTAGTGGAGTATCGAGCTTCGTGCGGTTACTTTGGGTAACATCACTTGAGGAAGGTGCACGATTGCTTGTAAAAGCTAATGTGAGTTAGCCATAGTGAAGAGATGTTATTTCGGCTGCGAATACTATATGATTTGGAATATTTGTTCAGGGTTTACTTTTAGAGAAAAATATTCTCATACCAGGTTCTGGCAAACGCTTTTACAGAGAGACCTTAGACACTCGAGAATAGTGTCTAGTAGGCATTCAGGATCTCCTCTAAAACAGAGAGACATCTGCATGGACAAATGCGCTAAGTGCACTATAAATAAAGGAAGAAAGACAACATCAACACACTCCCTGACAATGTTAAACATATGAGAACTCACACTGGAAAAAAGTGCGGGGAAAATACTTCAAGCGACTTAAATAATCCTCTCATCAGAATTATCACCAAAAAACAAAATTACTGCCATCAATCAATTGTCAAAACCCGTTGTCTCTTATGGATTTGGCATAATCAGTTGGCCACAAAACTTCATCAATAACCATGACGTAAAAACTCGATAAATTCTGGCCCTTCATAAAGTCATTTAGAAACATCAGTGCATGGACGGGCTGTACTTACCAAAGAGAAAAGGTGATTTAGGGCTCACTTAAATAAACCACGCATACTGATCTTCAAGGGTTAGGGTTAGTGGTAAGCATAGACCAATATATCAAATGTTCTTCTTACCCGAAAATAAAAATGGTGAATGAACATCACACCAAATGTCTGCTGAGGCAGACAACAACTACAAAGCTTGGCCTTGGCTTGGAACGCCAAACTGTAATGAAATACAAATAGCAGCCATAAAGGGGGAAACATCTATTCTTAAAAGAGCCCTCGAATATAAATTTAAATCATAACAGAATCAAATGTTAGCTCATGGAGGGGGTCCATTGTTCTCTTAAAACTTACTAAAGTTAAATAAAAAAGGGAAAATTTATATTCTTGTCAAATTTGTAGACAATCTTGTTTTGAAAATCAAATTTTATGAAGCATATGCGAACTTAATAAAAAAAGAATCTTCAGAAATACTTGGAAGCAATCCCTGGAAGATCAAGCTATAACGAAATTACAAATAGCAGCCATAAAGGGGCAGTGTCTATTCCTATAATAGCCTTCGGATATAAATTTAAACTGTAACAGAATCAAGAAGGAGCTGCTTGATTTCTTCAACCTAACAAAAGTAAAATAAAAAAAGGAAAAGCCACATTCTTTTAAAGTGTGTGGATATTCTTTTTCTCGAAAATCAAACTTAGTATGTGAAGACATGAAGACACACAGGCCATATTTTTTTTATGTGTGTGGCTTTTTTGTGTGAATATCACATTGACTCACACTGAGACCACATCTTTTTAAAGGCGTTTCTCATTTTATGAAGCCTTTATCATTCTTTGATGATCATAATACTAAAACAAAATGCTGACACTATACAAAATAATGTACAGAATCCATTGTCACCAAGGTTGCATTTGTTTCAAGTAGCAAATGATATTGGTTTCTCGGAGATTTACCACCGAAACCAAGCCATAATGGATGAGCAAAGTATCCAAACCTTAAGATTGTATATGAATACCAGGAGGCAAAAACAGTAGAACAAAACTTCCATCACAAAACTGACTAAACATTTTGTACAAATGACACAAAATAAAAACAATGCAAAAGTATCAAAACCTTAAGATTGTATGTGAACAAAACGTCCATCACAAAACTGACTAAACAAATGGTACAGAAACAAACAAAGGAGAGTAGAGTCTTCTCACTACAAATGTTATTAGTTTTGTTTACATAAATTAACTTTACTGAAACATATTAGGAGAATGCCACATTCGTGTGAAGTGTGGATATTCTTGTATTTCCACATTTAAGAAATCTCACAGCAAATGTGAATATTTTTGTTTTTGTAAATGGCATTTGCTAATACATATTAAAAGCCACAAGTAATAAAAGCTAAGAATGTTAATTATATTGAAAATCTATATTGAGGAATCTATTCAATGTGTCTGAAAAGATTAAAAAAACATTATCCTTGGTGTTGAAGACACAAATAGTCTAATAAAAAGAAACTAAAAGTATACACTTTGTCAATATTAATGCTTTTCCTGAAAAATCAAACAACTATGTCTTTAAGTCCAACATAAAACAAATTCCTGATGAACCGCCCCCTTAAGTAGACACTTTATCAAATTTCAACATTAACGTACTGTACACGCAATAACCATTATCACCGAGTGACTTGATAAGTGGTATCACCTTGTAAAAAAAGAGTAATGGTGTCAGCAATGAAAATAAATGCAGGTTCTGCCACACAGAAATAGACGGACTGCTCGGGGACGGATACTATACAATGCGACGTAATATCAGTAGCAAGATTCTTGTAAAGTGTGTGGATATTCTTGTCAAAAATCAAAGTTAATATTGGATCTCATATAGGAGCTAGACAGGTCATCGAACATCTGGGAACATGAACCACCACTGATAACATCAAACGGAAAAAAGTGACAGTGTTCTATGACAAAGACATACAGGCGGGCATATACATAAATTACAAGGCCATCAAGCCAGATATAGTAATATGGAACAAGACCGAAAGAACTGCACTCATTATCTACATCACAGTTCCAAACGACTTTGACCTTAATAGAGCAGAATGGGAAAAGATAACAAAATAGCAGGACCTAAAAAATGATCTAAAAACAAGTGTCTATTCTTAAAAGAGCCCTTGGACATAAATTTAAACTGTAATAGAATCAACTGTTAGCCCCAGGAAGGAGCCCCATGATCTCTTTAAACATACTGAAGTAAAATAAAAGCTAAGAATTTTAATTATACGACAGACTTATATTGAAAATCCATATTGAGGAATCTATTCCAAAATACTATTGTTATATTAGACTGAATCGATGGTGGAATCTATCAGAATATAATGAAATAAAGAATGGTTAAAAACGACAATGTCTCTGAAAAAGATAAAAAAAAACATAATTCTTGGTGTTGTAGAAACGAATCGTCTAATAAAAAGAAACTAAAAGCATACACTTTGTCATTATTAATGTTTTTCCTGTGAAATCAGCCAATTTACAAAAGGCATATTCTTGCACACAATGCATTCACCGCCCGATACGTTGTGATGAAAGTGTTGTGAGAACTATCTATATTGTACCATTAAAAATATTGTACAATTAAAAATATTGTACCATTAAAAATATTGTACCATTAAAAATATTGTACCATTAAAAATATTGTACACTTAAAAATATTGTACACTTAAAAATATTGTACCATTAAAAATATTGTACAATTAACAATATTGTACAATTAACAATATTGTGCACTTAACAATATTGTACAATTAACAATATTGTACAATTAACAATATTGTATAATTAACAATATTGGGCAATTAACAATATTGTACAATTAACAATATTGTGCAATTAACAATATTGTACAATTAACAATATTGTGCAATTAACAATATTGTACAATTAACAATATTGTGCAATTAACAATATTGTACAATTAACAATATTGTGCAATTAACAATATTGTACAATTAACAATATTGTACAATTAACAATATTGTACAATTAAACATTAGGAACATGACAAAATGACGGCAAAGACCAGTTTTCATACACATTTCGTCAATATTTTTGTATTTGTAAAATAACCAAAGACAAGATTACGGTATTGTCTCTTTACGCGCTCTTCTAAACGTGTACGTGTTGAAAACGGTGATTGCCATTAGAATGTCTCTTCCAGAGATTTGTTCCGGCCAAATTAAACACTACAATAAATGTTACATAGTTTGTGATGAATAAACTTTTAGAACCCGTTTAAATCATTATGTTCCTGGAAAATCACATTAGTTTATGAAGTATTCAAAGAAAGTAATAATAGACCATTCGGAGTTACATAAAAGAACCATCTCCTATCATCAATGAAACAGACTACACCCCTTTCACAATTTAGCAACGTCAAACTGATTGAATGCTACAAATATTTTGTGCAATTTTGCTTTTTTATTTTTATTTATTTTTCAAATTCAAAATATAATCATTTTCTCAGCATATAACTGCGTTATTCATTTATGCTTTTCTATTTAAAATTTGGGTTTTTTTTAAGTATTCATATAAGTCGATAATAAGAATGTTACGGTTATTTTCCTTTGTATAAAAAACGTTAATGAAGTCATCACGTGTGAAAAATGTTTAGCTTTAAGAAACCAGTAAACTAATTTTATTCTTGGTTTCAGATTAAAGGTTTAACAATTATCTGATTAGGAAAACAGTTCCTAGGAAGCTTATTGCCAGATTATCTTATTTTACACTGACAAAAAGAATAACTGTTTTGTCATTTGTGAGGTATCATTAGTAAAACATGTTCATTTTCCGTTTATAATCAACTTTTTTTCAATATTAAAAACACTTCAGAGCATTTGATTTATCATTACAATAATTGCCTTCGCAAAAGATCATCAATTCATTTCGATTTAATTAACTTTCCGCAATGAAATTCAGAAACATCCCAACTTTTATTTTTATTTAATAATTAGTTTCCTATTAAAATACCAAATATATTTCAATTTTTTTAATTAATTTATTATTAAAGATAATTCATTCTTGTAGCTCATTTAAATTCAGAATATATTTCAAATTTTTTAATTAATTTATTATTAAAGATAATTCATTCTTGTAGATCATTAATATTCAGAATATATTTCAAATATTTAAATTAATTTATCATTAAAGATAATTCATTCTTGTGGATCATTACCAAATTCTTTTCGAATTTAGAAATTCTTAAAAGTAATTTATTCTTAAAAGATCATCTAGAATCAACCCATTATCGTCACACATGAAAGTTAAATCAGTTAATGACCAATTTTGTATAATTTAATAGCTTAAGAAAACTTAAGTTTCAACCATCTCGAACCTACATTAAATTCAATTAGATCAATGTGCAAAATCTGTCCTCATTTAATGAAGGAGATATCCTTCTAGACTGAGGAATTTTTTTCAAGAATCAATTTAATTTTTTCAAAATAATTTTCAATCAACACTTCAGCAACATTTATAATTCGGTTTAATCCCGATTAAACCTTCAATTAAGGAATTTGCTCGAATAATTCTTCCTTGAAAATTAGTTACCAGGAAGATTCCCCTTCGAGGTTGGAAAGCTTCTTAAAGAATTTGAGTCGCTGTTCAGTGAGGAAATTGGGTGTTTAAATGATATTAAGGTGAAAATAACCATTGATAAGACGGTGAGTCCCAAATTTTGTCGGGCAAGACCAGTGCCTTATGCCATAAAAGCGGATGTGGAGAAAAAGCTAGATCGCCGGGAAACCCAGGAAATTTTCAAAAGAGGGGAGTACCGGAACTCCGGAGATTACAAGCAAACAGTAAATCGGGTATCACTATGTGACAACTACCCCATTTATCGGACAGAAGATATATTTGCTCCTTTGAAAGGGGGTCAGAAATTTACCATGCTCGACTTGCGCCATTCCTATCAACAACTGGAATTGGATGAAGAAACCCAGGAACTGCTAACAGTAAACACTCACCAAGTATTATATACTAGCCCACCAGACTACAATTTGGGGTACACAATACTACAGGGGTTTTCAAAGGAAGATGGACAAAAGATTGAAGAACATCCCTTATTGCAAGGTATGTGTGGACGGCATCTTGGTTTCAGGTAGTGATGACAGTAGTTATCTGAAGAATTTGCAGAATGTATTTGCTGCCCTGGATAAGACCAGATTAAAATTAAAGAAAAGTAAGTGCAAGTTTCTCCTTCCTGAAGTAACATATTTGGGTTTCAAAATTAGTAAGGAAGACACAGCGCCTCTTCCAGATGAAGTAGCCGCCATGACAGTGGCACCTCTGACACAAAACATCACGAAATTAAAAGCCTTCCTCCCGGTACTTAAATATTATCATAATCATTTGCCGAATTTATCAACAATACTGGGACCGCTTCATAGCTTTATGAGGAAGGCTGCTCCCTGAGTATGGAGTGCTGGACAAACAAGGGCCTTTGGAGACCTATTTTAGTACAAGTGGATGCTTCTCTCTATAGACTGGGAGCTGTAATAGCTCATAAAATTGAATATGGAAGGAAGAAACTAGTATGCTACATATCACGAACGCTGCCTGGGTCAGAACGGAATTATACGCACATTGAGAAGGAGGGGCTGGCTTTAGTCTTTGCAGTGAAAAGGTTCTGATACAACTGCGTGGTCGGAAGACCCAAGTGGAGACAGAACAGAAGTTGAACACAGTTCAGGACAAGTTGTGATAAAGAGGTCTAGGAGACTTGCATACTGGCCGTCAATATCGGGAACACGATCTGAGTGAGGTCATAAGAAATGGAGAAATCATAACAGAACCTCCCCTCATCATCGGTCTTCTTTGCGTGAGTTAAACATTTCACATTGTGAACATTGAAGTTTCCACAGACCTGAATATTAGCTGAAGGATAAGCAGATAGGGCGTGGTCAATTTTCTCAAGTATGCTTTTAAAAATAGTAACTCCGCTATTGTGGGGGCGATAGAGAGCAAATATAAATGTAGTAGTTTGAGTAAGTGCAACCTGGGAGCACATATAGGGTAAGTTACGATCTTCTCTGGATATGTCCCTACCACATGGAAAGCCATCTTTTATATAGGCACATATTCCATGCCCATGGTGATGTTGAGGGTCAGATTTGGAAGTTAAATTAGAGTATCCTTTAATTATGAACTCATCTAGGGAAATGGTCTGTCTAATGCCAGTTTCACTTAGAAATAATATGTCTGGTTTAGTCTCCTGTAATTGGGTTTCAACCTCTGGAAGGTTAGAACATAGACTCCTTATGTTCAAGAAGAAGAAATGGTAGCGTAAGTCTACGTTAAAAGTTGGTTTAATCGTGTGTGTTTTTATTGAGACTTTTCATGGTGGAATTTTTGGATTTGTGGACTTGGTCGACAGACTTGCTTGAAGCAGAGCAGAGAGGGAAAGTAAGAGAGAAATAAAAATGAAGAAATATTTTTTGTAACACATGAAAAGGTAATATGGCATCGAGAGGCCCTACCAGAAGCTACTGCATTGTCCAGAATCTTTTCACCAAATGGCAATACAGCAGCCCCAGTTCTTTGCACCTGCTGATAGGACAGCCTCCTTAGTGGTTAACCAGGTGGATAACGTCAACTCAGATGAAACGTTTATCTCCAGCACCCTTACTAGTGACATGGCTACAAGGATAGACATAGATACAGAAAATCACCGACAAACTGGCGGCTGTTCACGCAAAAATACTGCCAACCTAGAAAACAGGTTTTTCTTCTCCCTCTGTCAGAAAAATCACTCATTAAAAATGAGGACTGAAAGACAAATAAAGAGAAATGAGAGTAACGGGAGCTGCCGATAATGCATCCACAAAAATATTTTTAATGGAGAGTAGACAATGCATTGTGGATGCAAAACAAAAATATTATTTAGTATTGTACTTAATAAAATTCCATTTGGTGTGTTTAAGAGGGGGTTAGGTGAAAGATTCCTCTCTCACCAACTGAAAATGAAAACAATTTCCAAATATATTACGCTATCAACTTGGAAAATATAAACATTTAAGGATTCGGCACATCTTTCCACGAGAAAACCATTTACACAGTTAATAAAACAATGAAATAAAAATAAAGATTAAAAACTGAAATAAATATAATATGAACACTTGCATTTAGAAAAGAAATATTACAAAATTCATAACTTAACTGACGGACGGGGAAAGGGGAAATGTCATAAGAAGAAAAAACTAATTGCCTGAAGCATTTCTTTTATTTTGCTAATGATCTTACAAAAATAAATCAAAATAATTTTTATGTGTAATTATTTTATTCACTAGATTGATGTATAAAGATTTTTGTAAAAATAAACGGATCAAGTAAAGATTAGATACCCCGTAGCAAACGACAAAAATAGGCGAACAATTCAAGGGGCACCGTTTGTTCGACCTTGACATTTTTTTTCTTTTAAATCTTTAAAAGTTTTGTAAATATATATTTTTTTTTCAATCTTGCTCGCGAACATTCGAATATGTCTGCTATTTGTCCTGTTTACAAGTTTAGAAACAACTAACGGCAATGTCAAGGTCGAACAGACGGTGCCCCTTGAATTGTTCGCTTATTTTTGTCGTCTGCTACGGGATATCTAATCTTTACTTGATCCAAATAAACTTTATTCAATTTAATCTTTAGAAAAAAAAAATGATATGCCCTGTGGTTGCGATAATCAAGAAACTGTATTCCGTGAATGAAATAAAGGGATAAATATGTACTGTACATTTAAATAATAAAAAAAGGAAAGTTTATTAACGTATTTACGGAGAGACAATGTGTAGTGTTTATCATGTTCAAGATCAGGGAGGGTCTTTCTTCTCGTATATCCGGTGACCAATGTTTGCAATTAAAGGGACATAACTCTCAGAAGAGTTACCTCCCCCTGAAACAATATATAAGGTAAATAAAAGAGCGTTTGATCAAGTTACACGGCGAGCAGTAGATTGTAAAGTATTGATTTGTGTCCTTTTTCTATTCTCTACCATATTCACACCCGGGAGGCGGTGCATCATTTTACAACATTAAACTACTTCTCTATCAAAGACACGTAATGCATGGGAGGATGGCACAACCCATGACAAATAAAGCCTCTCTTGAACTAGCTACAATGATGATAACGCAAAACATGGCTGAAATGAGCAAACAAATTAGAAACAGGTACTACACTTTCATTATTGTCCGTTTAATGCTGATTTTCTGTTAAACAGGCAGACTAATAAGCAGGTTTAAGTCTGGATTAATGAGTGAAGGTCATCGTAAGTTTAACCGAATCGAGTTTGATAACAATAAGTTGCAAATTCCATAACGTATTTTTGTCATTTGACTTCGCATTTTATGCAATTCCTTCCTCTTATTTATGTTGTTTGAGTGAAATATTTAGATTTACAAATTGTTAACAGTAGTTCAACAAATCCAAATAATAATGAAATGTTCAATCTTAAAAATAAACCTGATATAATTTCTTTTTTAATCAATTGAGCACGAAATAGAAATTTACAATAGAATTACTTAAAAGGCTTTAGACTTGACAAATATAATCTAAACTTGAAAGGAAAACAATTCGGCACACATAACTAATGAACGGACATTTTTACACAAGGAACAAAATAATGATTTCACCGTTTTACGATGACCTTTGTTCTTTTGCAGTTGGTTTTCCCTTTAAATAATTTCACGTTTAAATCGTGTTTTTCATCTTTTAATTTAGATTGTTAGGTATTTTCATATATTCTATTTCTTCATGAAGTGAACACACAAAACGAAAGTATCAATTTACTAAAGAAATCATAACAAACAAAACAAACTTTCCGTTTTGAATACCAAAAAAAAAAAAAAAAAACGACACTTTCCTTGTATTGAATTCCCTGAATGAAAAGTAAGTTTCTGTCTTTTTTATTATTTTTAAACACATTTAAAAAAATATCATTCAACAACTCTAAAATTATCCTGAATATTTAAATAAGTTTATTTTATTTCTTAATGACAAGATAAAAGTTGTATCAATTTACCAAAGAAATCATAACAAACAAAACAAATTTTCTGTTTTGAAAAAAAAAAAAAGAAATGAAAAAACGACACTTTTCACGTATTGAATTTTCTGAGTAAAAGGTAAGTTTCTGTTTTTATTTTTAAACATTTTTTTAAAATGTCATTTAGCAACTTTAATGCAATCTTAAACAAGTTATTTTTTTTATTGCAATCCAATATGAAAAATAAGTTATTTTTTACGCTTTTAAAAAATTCGTTTGAATAATCTGAAACAGAAAAGCAGTTTGTATTTTGCACCTCAGAAATATTGATTCTTAAAAAAAAAGTCTAATTACAAAAAAAAGGTTTGTTTTTATTGCGATCCTATTAAAATATTTATTCCACGGTAAATCTTTACAACGTGACCCAGCGTGCTTTAACTCCTAAAAAAAGGAAGATCTATCTTTTATTTTTTTCCTAATGCGTTTACAAGGTCTTTATAAATAATATGAAAGAAGAAATTTTGAAAAAAAAATAGCATTTTATATCAATTTAACGTCAATGAGCACCCACTTTTTGGCCACCTAGCGTTCAACGAGACATGTCACCCCTAGCATTTTTTCAAGTTTTGTGATGGGGGGGGGGGGGGGCAGCAAAACATGAAAAATTAATTTTTTGGGCGGGGGGGGGGGCAGGAATTACATTTGATACAAATTTGTAATTTGAAACACATATCATTTTTGTAAATTTTTTATGAGACCATTCTGTACTTTCACCTAACAATTTTATAAATAAAACGAACCTCAAAATATGTCAACTTTAATTATTATTTTTTTTTTTTTTTGGTGATGGGGGTGAGATTACATCAGACACGTAAATTAACGAAAAATTTCATATTGATATTTTTTAGAATTAATTTTTGGTAA
The DNA here is from genome assembly GCF_053919585.1 of Euprymna scolopes. Lineage (NCBI taxonomy): Eukaryota > Metazoa > Mollusca > Cephalopoda > Sepiida > Sepiolidae > Euprymna > Euprymna scolopes. The sequence goes on along the minus strand of NC_136527.1, from coordinate 212,339,188 downwards.
ATGTGGCCCGGTAGATCAACACACAATCTACCTTTAAAAACTTGTTTTCAAAGGTTTTCGGGTGTACTGAAAGCGAATATCGTATTTAAAATTGAGGCCGGTAACTAGTTTTTAGGATATTGCAAACATTTACAAAAATAATAAATGAATGTTATATTTTATTTATTTATTTCTCTTTTTTTTTTAAATTATTTATAATAATAATAATAATAATAATAATAATAATAATAAAGATTAGCTCCACATTATATTGTAATTACATTATGTCGTCCCCCTCGTTTCTGTGCGCTACATAAAGAATATAGCCACAACTTTACATTGCAACATCAAACATGCGGAAAAGTATGTTTGAAATATTAAAAAAAACTAGTTGCCAGCCTTAATTTTAAATGCAATATTCGTTTTTAGCACACCGCGCACCTTAGAAAACAAGTTTTTAAAGGTAGGTTTTGTTGGTCTACCAGGCCATATTTACCAAAAATTCATTCAATTCATTGTGTTCTTTTGTTTCAACCAACACCCAAAAAATGTTAATTAAATTTATCGTTATTTTTATGGATCGAATGTAGTTCTCCACCCAACGCCCTTCCCCAAATTAATTTGTCATGTTGTGGCACCCGTTTTGTTTATGCAAATAAAATTGAATTTGTCATGTTTGTCCCCTCCTGCACACCTCTCTGTCATCAAACTTGAAAAAAATATACGAATGACATGTTTCATTGAACGCTAGGTGGCCAAAAAGTGAGTGATCATTTTACGTTAAATATATATAGAAATGTGATCTATGCTAAAATGTTAAACTTTATGTTTTTTTCAAAATTTCTTCTTTCATATTATTTATAACGGTTGTTTAAACATATTAGGCAAAAAACGTAGATCTTTGGGGGGATATTTTAGGGGTAAAACGACGCTACGTCATTTTACTGATTTTGCTATGTTTTATAACATGAATAAAAAATATATGAATCTTTGATTAAAAAAATATTCCTTAAAATATGCTATTCAATGTGACAATAAGATTTTTGTCAAACTTACATGATTTTTGTAAAACTTACATGATTTTTAAGAAAATAATAATGTTCACCATAAACAAAATAATTTAATTCGAAGTTGGTCGAATTGTTAGACAACTGAGCACAAAAACGACTGTTTTTCCGATATTTGTTTTAAAATATTTTTAAAACCAGTTTTCCGTGGGAATTGTCATGTTTTATTCAATATTTCAGAATAGGGAACACTTTTTTTTTAAATAAATTTTACATAAAAATGAGCACGCATTTATTGACCATCACCAATTAACAGAAACTTAATATAAAAAAAATAATTGGTAATAATTACTATCGAAGTCAACATAGTTTTGCTGCTAAAAAATCAAAATCTACTTTTTATTTGCCATTTAGTTTGGGGTGAAAATGTAATAAAAAAAATAATATGGTTGATTTAAATTTTATGATCTGTTTATAGTATTTGAAATATTTTGTCTTTGAGCCAATCATATATGACAACAAGAACTGTTCGATGTGAGACTTCTTTTCAACTTTGTCTTCGATGAAGATAGTTATGGTATTTTGAGCAATCCATATATGACAACAAAACTCAATGCATTTGCTAATGTGGACGTCTATGATTATCTCAATTTAAGGTAATTTTAAGCAACGTTAAAAAAATCCCCCTTTTTTACAAGGTTTTGTATTATTCTCAACTTATTTGCCAGTGTATTATTGATTCGTAAACTAAAAATATATTCGTATTGATATTTAAAGAAAATGGAACATAAGTTAAACAATTGCAGTTACATATAATTTTATATCAACATTGTATGTATTACAGATGAACTATTAAAAAGCTTTTTTGATTTTCCCACAAGAGTAGTTAGTCTTATATTGTATTTCATTGTATTTATCTTGTAGTATTGTATATATAAGTACTAATGTTTTATCTCTCACTAAGATCTAAATCATAAAAACATTAAGAAGACTATATTTTAAGCAAAACGTCTATCGACTGGCTCTGTGTCAAGTTAGAAAATATTTGGTTATTTTTCTAACTTGTCTCATATGACTTTTTTATAATAAATTAATGCAAAAATTGTAAGTTTAATCCAGTAAGATTGACAACAATAAACATGTAGATGCAAATACTAAAAGTATTGAATTTTATTTTTTACAGATGTTCCTGATTGAATTCTATTATACAATTTTAATGTAGTATAATTTTTAAAAAAATATATTATTAACAGTTATTAGTTTATTTGGAAGACTACAGGGACATATGTACGAAGATATTCAAATTATTTAACGAATTTTATGAAACAGGTAAAATCACAATACATCTTTAAAAGGTGATATGAATTTTTATATCTGTTTAATGTTCAATTGTGTAAAATATTCTTGGTCTGTAAAATCTGTTACTGATACATATGAGAAGTCACACTATGAAAATGATTCCCACTTAAATAAAGCGAAACTCTTGTGAAATGTGGGGATATTCTTGTTTTAATAAATAAATGATAGGGACACACGAGGAAAAAGCTACGTTATTGTGAAATGTGTGATTATTCCTGCCCCCCAAAAATCAACGAGAACCATGAAAAATAACACTCGAGAAAAAGCACATTCTTGTGAATTGTGTGGATATTCTTGTTCCCAAAAATCAAAGTTAGTAATACATATGCGAACTCACACCGGAGAAAAACCTTATTCTTGTGACGTGTGTGAATATTCTTATTCTGAAAAATCATCTTTAGTGAAACATATGAGAACTCATACTGGGCAAAAGCCATATGCTTGTGATGTGTGTGGCCATTCTTTTTCAGATAAAAAATCTTTAGTGAGACATATGAGAAGTCACACTGGGGAAAAACCACATTCTTGTGTAGTATGTAGACATTCGTTTTCTCAAAAATCAAACTTAGTGACACATATGAAAATTCACATTGGGGAAAAGCCACATTCTTGTGAAGTGTGTGGTTATTCCTGTTCTCAAAAATCATCGTTACTGGTACATATGAGAACGCACACTGGAGAAAAGCCCCACAGTTGTGAAGTTTGTGGATATTGTTTTTCTGTAAAAACATCGTTAGTTCTACATATGAGGACGCACACTGGAGAGAAACCACATTCTTGTAAAGTATGTGGATATTCTTTCTCTAGAAAATCAAATTTAATGAGTCATATTAGGACTCACACTGGGGAAAAACCATATTCCTGTGAAATGTGTGCATATTCTAGCTCTGAAAAATATTCTTTAATTAGACATATGCAATCGCATACTGGTGAAAAGGCAACGAGAACCATGAAAAATAACACTCGAGAAAAAGCACATTCTTGTGACGTGTGTGGATATTCTTGTTCTCAAAAATCAAAGTTAGTAATACATATGAGAAAGCATACTGGCGAAAAACCATATTCTTGTGAAGTGTGTGAATATTCTTGTTCTGAAAAATCATCTTTAGTGAGACATATGAGAACACTCTGGAGAAAAGCCACATTCTTGTGTAGTGTGTGGATATTCTTGTTCGGAAAAATCAAATTTAATGAAACATATGAGAAGTCACACTGGGGAAAGGCCACATTCTTGTGAAGTGTGTGGATATTCTTGTTCGGATAAATCAAACTTAGTAAAACATGAAAACTCACACTGGGGAAAAACCACATTCTTGTGAAGTTTGTGGATATTCATGTTCTGAAAAAAGATACTTACTGACTCATATAAGAACTCACACTGGGGAAAAGCCATATTCTTGTGAAGTTTGTGGATATTTTTGTTCTGAGAAATCGTCGTTAGTGAGACATATAAAAACTCACACTGGGGAAAAGCCACACACTTGTGAAGTTTGTGGACATTCTTTTTCTTTAAAAACATCGTTAGTTCTACATATGAGAATGCATACTGGAGAAAAGCCACATTCTTGTGAAGTGTGTGGAAATTTTTATTCTGAAAAATCATCTTTAGTTAGACATATGAGAACTCACACTGGGGAGAAGCCATATGCTTGTGAAGTGTGTGGGCATTCTTTTTCAGAAAAATCAACATTAGTAAAACATATGAGAATTCACACTGGAGAAAAACCATATTCGTGTGAAGTGTGTGGATATTCGTTTTCTCAAAAATCAAACTTAGTGACACATATGAAAATTCACATTGGGGAAAAGCCATATTCTTGTTCTCAAAAATCATCGTTACTGGTACATATGAGAACGTACACTGGAGAAACGGGAAAAGACAACAAAATATCAGGACCTTAAAAATGATCTAAAAGCAACATGGTCTCTGAAAGAAATAAACATCATACCAGTTGTGACAGGAGCAACTGGCCTAATAAAAAAGAACCTTCAAAAATACTTAGAAGCAATCCCTGGAAAGCCAAGCTGTAAGGAAATACAGATAGCAGCCATAAAGGGAACAGTGTCTATTCTTAAATGAGCCCTCGGATATAAATTTCAATTATAATAGAATCAAGTGTTAGCCCCAGGAAGGAGCCCCTTGATCTCTTCAAACTAACAAAAGTAAAATAAAAAAGAGAAAAGCGACATTCTTGTGTAGTGTGTGGATATTTTTTTTTCTCAAAAATCAAATATAACAAAGGAAATTAGCATGACATGAAAACTCACATCGGAAGAAAAGCCAAATTATTGTGAAGTGCGTGGAAAATTGTTGTTCAATAAAATTATCGTTACATATGAGAACACACAATAAGGAAGCACTTAAAGGAACAACAATAAAAAGTAGGGAGAAAATTTACAAAAAAGGAAAAGATATATTCTCATGAATATGCTTGTTCTAAAAATCAAATTTAATGCTACATGAGAATTCACTCAGCAGTAACAACAAGTGCAGATTCTGTCATAAAGAATTTAAATGTGTGAGCCATGTGCCATCTAGTTGTAAGGACACAATGGAGTGTGGAAATATCTCCAATAAAATATCTCTTAAAACATGAATATCCAATGTAGTAGACTAGGGAGAACAGAGCATATCAATTTAAAGTAAGTTAATATCAATTTAAAGTAAGTTCATATCAATTAAAATATATTAATATCAATTTAAAATATATTAATATCAACTTAAAAAGGCGTAATGAGTCTGGTCTTAACTGAAATGGAGAACACTAAGGACTTATGAATTTTTGAGATGAGGATTGGTTATTTGTATTATTATTCATTGGACTACTGTTCTCATATTGAGTGTGATCTTTACAACGTTTCGGTCGATATAACCTCCGACCTTCTTCAGGTGTATATTGTCGAACTTGAGGATGTTTCTGTCAAACTCGGGAATTTGGACGGAAGTTCGAATGGAACCCTTTTTTATTCATGGGGGTAGCGTGCTCTTGTTCCATCAGCCATGACTGGATAGAGGTCCTAAGTAATTCCCAAATGTATTTTTCGATCGCCCACACTGAAGATTGAACCTTCAACCTTCATGAGAATATTACCTTTACAATTGTTTTTTCCAGTACTCTAACCACTGCGCCAGGGATCCTTGCGAATTTTAGGAGCCTTAAACCTACTTTTATATTTCTAGTTGTAAATATCACTATTTATTACTAATTATTACCATATATTAATGTATATCTATATCTATACTTATTACTTGTATGCATCAATTTTTTTACTTATCACTTGTATATATTATCTATTGTTTATAATTGCTGGTTCCCATATCGTATTAAATTCTATACTAGGTCTACTTAGCAGTTGAAGTGCCTTGAAAGTTAGTTTGGGTACTTTTCTAATATAGCATTCGGAAGCTTGTCCTTGTCATATATATATATATATATATATATATATATATATATCAGACCAATATTAAATGCTTAACTGGAAACATATATGAAAATTTGAAATATTAAAATCAAAAGAACGAAACACAAACTTGTTTAGAAAACTATTTCGAATATTTGTCAGCAAGCTAAAATGTCAAAGAAGAGAAAAAATTTGGTGGGAGAATTTTGTAAAGTAATAAACTGTTGTTATCTCTTTCAAATGTGTTGAATAAATACCATTATTGCTGTTTTCTTCAGAAATAACGTACTTCCCAATATGAAACTGAGTTCCTTTTTATATACATTTCTTAAAACATCAAAAGACAATACTGAGAAAGTTTACCATTTCTCAAGAAATATTTTGCAGCAGTGATAGTCTACATAATCTCTTTGTATATGACAGGATGGAAATGGTAATTGCTCAACCAGTAGCTTAATAATAATAATAAATTAATAATAATAAAGAATATCTTGTTAGTTCAACAGAAAATTAGGGACCTTGTATGTATGATGAGACTAATAGTCCGAAATAAAAATAAAAATTAACATAAAAATGCTCATCTCAAAATAAACAATTCCAATTAAGGAATAATATATATATATACCAATCGGTACGGACCCGACTATGGAAATTCAGATAATGAATAAATGTGGATTTATAAGATCAAAGAATCCAACCTTGATCGCCCTTCGGGGCCCGTGGCGCAGTTGATAGAGACGTTGAATCTCTACGGTTCCAGGTGAACATTGTCTGAAGATAGCGGTTTCAATCCCACCCAAAGCGTGCCAGAGGTAATTGGTCAAAAATGTGGTGAGACGACGACAACTACGGATGGCAGTGATGGCTGAGAATGCAGTTAGGAGATTCGAAGTTCCTATCCGTCGCGGTTACCACCTGACGAAGGCCAGAGGAAGTTGGCCGAAACGTTGTGAACCAATAAAAACAAACAAACAACAACTAATAAAGATGAGACTAATAGTCCGAAATAAAAATAAAAATTAACATAAAAATGCTCATCTCAAAATAAACAATTCCAATTAAGGAATAATATATATATAGGGACCTTGTATGTTAAGCATTGTGACTTTCATCAACCACTGTGGTAATGATATTGGATTTCCATTACACTATATCTTGTAAGTTTAGCATTGTGACCCTTCACAAACCACTGTGGTAATGGTATTGGATTTCCATTACACTATACCTTGTAAGTTTAGCATTGTGGCCCTTCACAAACCACTGTGGTAATGGTATTGGATTTCCATTATACTATACCTTGTAAGTTTAACATTGTGACCCTTCACAAACCACTGTGGTAATGGTATTGGATTTCCATTATACTATACCTTGTAAGTTTAGCATTGTGGCCCGTCACAAACCACTGTGGTAATGGTATTGGATTTCCATTACACTATACCTTGTAAGTTTAGCATTGTGGCCCTTCACAAACCACTGTGGTAATGGTATTGGATTTCCATTATACTATACCTTGTAAGTTTAGCATTGTGACCCTTCACAAACCACTGTGGTAATGGTATTTGATTTCCATTATACTATACCTTGTAAGTTTAGCATTGTGGCCCTTCACAAACCACTGTGGTAATGGTATTGGATTTCCATTATGCTATACCTTGTAAGTTTAGCATTGTGACTCTTCAAAAACCAGTGTGGTAATGGTATTGGATTTCCATTATACTATACCTTGTAAGTTTAGCATTGTGGCCCTTCACAAACCACTGTGGTAATGGTATTGGATTTCCATTATGCTATACCTTGTAAGTTTAGTATTGTGACCCTTCACAAACCAGTGTGGTAATGGTATTGGATTTCCATTATGCTATACCTTGTAAGTTTAGCATTGTGGCCCTTCACAAACCACTGTGGTAACGATATTGGAAAATGGTTGTTTTCATGGTATTGGATTTCCAACATACTGAAGCTGAACATGTACATTTTTGTTAATCTCGAATTCATTGAATTATTGAAAAGTTGTTTCATTAAAATTAATTCGGAAAATTCATACATATTTTTATTTAAAAAAAATGAAATTAATGTGGCAACATTTTGTTTCTTTCAAATCCTTGAAACTCATTATATATATATATATATATATATATATATATGTGTGTGTGTGTGTGTGTGTGTGTGCTAAAGTAAAAATTGCTAAAACAAATGGTATTCCGTCATGTTTTTGGGAATTTAGATCCTTCATTAGCTTGACCTGAATTGAGCCTTTTTACTTGTAATTGACGTAAATAAAAGAGGTGTTTGAGTGTGCCAACCACATGCATGAGTTTGACTTTAATTTGATTTAAAAAAATATACTAATTAAGAGACTTTATACTCTTGGTGAAGTTTGCGCAATTGATTTTCTGGCAATGATTTTGAAATGTTTCTCATTATTGTGTAAAATGCTAATAAGTTTAAAAAAACGTATTTGTATTTGATAAAGTAAACTTTGGTAATTCGTCAATATGACAGTCGAGCCCCCCCCCGTCTCCCCAATTTTCGAGTGACCTTGTGCCAAATCTTTTGTTTTTCTGTGTTTTTGTAACATTTCATTAACATATCAAATATGTAACTCAAATGAAACAACTTTGTATTCTTTACGTATATCAAATCATGAATGAAACAAAAAATACGATTCAAAGAATTATTTCTTTAGTTATATTAAAACTGTCTATTCTTTTACGTATATCAAATCACGATTGAAACAAAAAAAATTACGATCTAAAGAAGTATTTCTTTAGTTATATTAAAACTTTCTATTTCTTTATGTATATCAACTCACAAATGAAACAAAAGACATTACGATCCAAAGCATTGTCTTTCTTTAGTCGAGCAGTGTAAGGCGACGTAATAGTTCCAGTTTTTTTTTCAGATGGAAAGGCAGCAACAAAACAATTGTAGTCTTGTACAGCACACGTCATCATCATCATCATCATCATCATCGTCGATATCATCGATAATATATCATAGTTCTTGGCTTTTGGTAAGTGTCGTTAGTTTATGTTTGTTGTTATAAGTAATTGACAACCAAGTTGTGGTTTTATTTAATATAGAATTTTATTGACATATTTACATAAGAGAGATTGAATGTGCGTGTGTAGAGGTCTATGCCATGTTGTTGAATACGTATGTATTAGGCGGTTGACATCAATATTCATATGCCATAATTTACTTGTTACGCGTATTAAAGTAGTTCTATGATAACACTACACCCCCCTTACCAGAAGGAAGAAAAGTAGTACACATTGTTCTGATATTTATTGTTTAAATCTGTTTGGCCTATGGATTTCACGGCCATGTATTGTTATGTTTGGTGTGTGTTTCTTAGTGTTTATTTGGTTTGAGATGCTCAGTCCAGAGTGAGAGTGGGTTTGGTCACAAAAGTGAACATGTTTATGGGTTGCTTTTCCATCTGCTCTGAGATGGACTCTGTTACGTCTTTTTAGCGATCCATCTGGCAATTTGAGGATGTACGATCTAGGTTCTGTATATTTGCTGAGAATTGTTGCTGGTTTCCATTTTCCAGTTTGTTTATCCCACATACGTACGTGTTGTCCAGGGGCAAGTGCTGGTAAGTCATGGGCTGTTTTGTCATGATAGGTTTTTTGTATATCCTGTCTGTGCTTTAGTTCTTCGTAGATATGGTAACGGTTGGGAAATCTGTGATTCGTGATTTTTGCAATCAGGTTCGATTTCATGATGCGACTGTTTAGAAGTTCAGCTGGGCTTGGATGTTTGTGGCTGATAGGCGCTGTTCTTAAACACGGCATTGCAAGGTTAATATCTTTTCTTGCTTGTTTTGCTTTGACTATTGTACTTTTAATGGTTTGAATCTGTCGTTCAATAAAACCATTTGATTTAGGAAACCTTGGAGATGATATGATATGATCGAATTGCCATTTTTGAGCAAATTCTTTACATGCTTCACTGGGGTACTGTGGTCCGTTATCACTAATAACTCTGGTGGGAATACCATGTTCTGAAAATATCTGCTTCATTGTTGATATGACCATGTTGCTTGTGGCCATGCCATTCTTTTTCCGTATGATTGGGAATTTACTATAATAATCGGCAATTATGAGGTATTCCTGGTTGTTACAGTGGAACAAGTCAGTGCCAACAACTTCCCATGGTCTGCTAGGGATGTCATGTGGTTGTAAAGTTTCCCTTGGTTGTGCTGGGAGGTTTCCCTGGAATATTGAACACTTTTTGATCATGTTCTCAATATCAGTGTTAATTCGCTCCCAGTAGACAGTATCTCTAGCTTGCAGACGTGTCTTTTCGATACCTTGATGGCTGTAATGTAGTTGGTCCATGATAGTTTTCTGCTGGTTTTCAGGGATAATAATCCTTGAGCCTTTCATGATTATGCCATCACTGACAGATAACTCATCTCTGTATGACCAGTACGACCGAATTGTCGGTGGTACTTCCTTAATTGAGTCTGGCCATCCTGTTGTTATGGTTTCATGTAATTGGTTGAGTATTGGATCAGCCTTTGTTTCCTTTTTTATTTCATTCAGGCGTTCGCTCCTGAATCTCACCAAGTCAACTCGAATATCTAAGTCGATCATGTCAGTGTTTTGAGTACTGGGGAGGCGACTTAGTGTATCAGCTACAGTCATTTCTTTGCCTGGTATGTATTCTACTTGTATCTGGTATCCCTGTAATTTGGTCATCATTCGTTGTAACCTAGGAGGTGCATTGGTCAGTGGTTTCGGTAGTATCATGATTAAGTGTTTATGATCGGTGTGTGCCTTGAACTTCCGTCCATATAGGTAGACATGATATCTGTGAACACCAAATACAATTGCTAGAAGTTCCCTTTCTATGCATGCATACCGTTGCTCGACGTCTGTTAGAGACTTTGATGCATATGCAATAGGTTTTTTGTTTTGTATTAATGCTGCTCCAAGTCCTTTTAAACTCGCATCAGTTTGCAGTATTGGTACTTCATTCGTGTCGAAGTACGTTAATGTGGAATCTTTGGTGATTATTGTTTTAAGCGTTTCAAAGCATACCTTGTGATGCTCTTCCCAGAGAAAAGGTACGTCTTTCTCCAACGAGCCTCTTAATGTATGTGTCTTGTCAGCCAAATTTGGGATGAATGGTGATAAATATGTGATAGGGCCTAAGATTTCTTGTAGTTCTTTTTTGCATGTTGGATATGGCATGTCTTTTAAGTCTAAGTTTTTCTGGGTCTGGGCTAACACCATTTTCACTATATATCATTCCAAAGAAAGATATATTTTTTGATTTTATTTTGCATTTTGTTGAATTAAACACAAGACCATTTTTGCAGCTACTTGCATGAGCCTGTACAAGATCTTATCATGCTCTTTGCCCGTTTTACTATAGACAACAATGTCGTCTGTAATTCCAATTGCTCCGCCAACTTGTTCGAGTATCTGATCCATTTTCATTTGAAAAATGTCCTGGGATACACTTAACCCAAATGGTAATCTCTGGAAACAGTATCTTCCAAAAGGGGATTGGAATGTCGTTAGCAGCTGAGATTCCTGATCCAAATGTATGGACCAATAACCAGCTTTGGCATCAAGTTTAGAGAACAGCTTGTCACCTGCAAAGTGGTGTATTAGCTCCTCCACTGTAGGGGTTCCATGGTGTGGTATTTTTAGCGCAATGTTTAGGTGTCTTTTGGTCTAGACAGATTCTCAGGCTTCCATCTTTCTTGTGTAAATAAGCTAGGCTGGAAACCCAGTCTGTTGGCTCTGTGACTTTTCTAATGATCTTGTTGCTGACCATTTTGTCTAGTTCCTGTTTTATGTTGTCCTTTAGGGCAATTGGGGTTTTTCTTGGTGGGTCAATGTGAGGTTGTACGTTTTTGCTCGTTGTTAACTTGACATGTCCAGGCATAGAGCCTATTTTGTCGAATTGATCTGGATAGATCTGTACCAAGTCTTCGATTTTGTTGATTGGTTTGACTATATTTGTTCTTTCATCATGCAGTGAAGAGTGACCATTTTCAGTATTTCCAATGATGGTAGTCCTAGAATTGCTGGTCCATTTACATCTACTATATAGAAGGTGTTTTCGGTTTGGCAGTTGCATGGTATACTGATATTGCCATAGCACTTTATCTGTGTTCCATTGTAGGCTATTAATTTTTTGTTCTTTGTTTTTTTTTAGTTTTGGGAAGCCATCAGTGGTTAATTTCTCAGGAAACATTCTACGGAATGTAGAAATTGGTAATGTATTACCTTGGGCTCCAGTATCGACTTTAATTCGTAGTCTGTGAGTCCCGTTTCGATTAGGTAATTTTATATTTATATAAGCGAAGGCTTCATCTCTCTGTGTTTGAGAGGGTGTGTTAATGGTGGAAAAAGTTAAATTTTCGAATTGTTCATTTAGTTCCTGGCTGTTGTTCCTGGATAATATATCAGTTTGGATGAAGTGGTTTTTCTTGGTCTGGTTCATGTTTATAGGTTTTTGTTTTCCACGGTCTCTGTTTTGCGACCTTGACCTTGATCTTCTGTTATATAAACATACTGTTGCCCAGTGGTTATATTTTTCACACGTTTTGCATTTGGAACCAAATGCTGGGCATGCTTCACGTCGACGTTCGTGACTTTCCTCAATTAAGGCAGTTGTTTGTCTTTCTATTTTGTTTATATTTTGTAATTGCTTGTATGTCAGTATTGGCGCTATTGTCCTCCCCGTTATTGGTGTTTAACATCTCTCTAAGCTGTTCAATGTGCGTTTGTTGCTTCGTACGTTTTACCAATTCGGATGGTTTCATCCAGTGTTAGCGTATTATCTTTTCGTAGTAGTTCTTTCTGGAATTCGACAATTGGGGTACTCGCAATAATTAGTTCTATAATTCGCTGTTCTTGTTCAGTGTCGGTTAGTGAGCATTTTAACGTAAGTTGACGACATCTATTGACGAAGTCGTCTAATGTCTCATTTTTTTGTTTATAAGACATTAGTTTTAGTCTGTTAATCCTAAAGTTTTCTTTAGGTTCTAAATACTCCAAGAATTTATTAAAAATGGTGTCGGGAGAACGTTTTTCTCATCTGTTAATTTTCAAGTGTTAAATTTTTGAGACCTTCATTACCGGTCTTTATCAGTATGTAATTCACTTGTTGGTCGGTTTTTATTTTGTTTATAGCAAAATAAAGTTCTAACCTCTGTTTAAAAAGTTTAAATGTATCCGCTGGATTTGGCATTTCCCAGTCCATAAACGGAATAATGTCATTATTGGTAGACATTATTATTAACGGCTATGTATTCTTTCGATAAACAGAAAATTCAATATGTCTGCCAGTGTGCGAAAATCCACACGTGTTTACGGAGACATATACGATAACAACAGTTGATGAAAAAAATTCAAAATGTCTGCTATTGTGCAAGAATTCACAAGTGTTTATAGCATGTACGAGAATGACAGCAAAATTTTATAAAATGCACAGATGGGTAAATTAATGAAAATTGGTTTACATGCCTTGTTTTGTCTTTTGTAAACGTATTTTTCCTCTCGTGTCTGTTGCCGAAGTTTTGTCTTTTGTGAAATAAATGTTTTTCCTTTCTGGTCTGTTGCCGAATTTTTTTTTATTTTTTTCATTTTCTGTTGTCGGTTGCGACTAGTCAATCCAACTGAGAGAGTTTTTTTTGTTTTAACTGTTATAAATGTTCAGTATCCATTCCGCTGCCACCATGTCGTTAGTTTATGTTTGTTGTTATAAGTAATTGACAACCAAGTTGTGGTTTTATTTAATATAGAACTTTATTGACATTATCACATAAGAAGAGAGATTGAATGTACGTGTGTAGAGGTCTACGCCATGTTGTCGAATACGTATGTATTAGGCGGTAGGTGTGTCAGAAATTTCGTGAAAATAGTGAATAATTCCACCCCATCTTTCCAAGCTTATAACTCCTCGAAAAATGTAATTCAAGCCCTATTTTTTTTCAATTAAAGGAGAAAGGACCAAGGTTTCATTAAAAAAATACAAAAAAAAATACGTGTTTTTTTTAAAAGGTTTTAAACTTCGGACTTTACAGGTAAATTTCTAAAAAACAGTTCTCTTTTGTTTTAAATTTGAATATATTCTTTATTGACCTTTTTTCTCCAATCTGTGATATATAAGACTTTGGTACATAAATTAATTATTTACTTTTTAATAGACATTTCAAAATGGGAGGCGTGAATTATTCGACCCCCTGTCTTTCCAAGCTTATAACTCCTCGAAAAATGTAATTCCAGCCTTAATTTTTTATTCAATTAAAGGAGCAAGGACCAAGGTTCCATTTAAAAAAAAAAGAAAAATCAAATAACGTGGTTTAAAAAACTTCAAACTTTATAAGTAAAATTCTAAAACACACTACGTTTTTTTTGTTTTAAATTTGAATATATTATTTATTGACCTTTTCTCTTCAATTTGTGAGTAAATTAATTATTTACTTTTCGGTGAGTAAATTAATTATTTACTTTTTAATAGAAACTTGAAAAGGGGGGGTGTGAATTAAAAAAAAAACGTTTGTCTAAAATATTATATTCCATTTACTGGAAAGAACATAAAATTTCACATTGACCCTGAAAATATCGTAAAAATAGAATCAATATAAAAGTTTTGATAGATTTTCAAAGTTTAAAATTTGAAAAAATATTGAGTTCGGAAAATTCATTACTGTTTTTTTAAAAAATTATTTCTATTACTTATAAACCAACTTTAATAGTTTATTTTGGAAGTATAATCCATAAAGAAAATAAATAACCCACTTTTAACAGAGAAATTACGAGATTTATATATTTTATTCGCAGTTTCGTGTTAGGGGTGTCAAAAATTCCTACAACAATTCTGATACACCTTATTAGGCGGTTGACATCAATATTCATACGCCATGATTTACTTGCTATGCGTATGAAAGTAGTTCTATGATAACAGCACAGTAAGATGTGGGACTGTGCAAAATGGGGGAAAAATAAGAGGACATAGTTTTGAAAGCTGGTTTATCATAATTATTTTGCAACTTTCCGACGACTTTTTGATTTTATTTTAAAGATTAACGACTAAAGCTAATTTCAAAAAGGAAAAAAAATATTGTTACTCGTGTAAAAAATTATAATAAAAAAATGTTTTCACGGCAACACGGCAAGCAAACAAATTCAGCTAAAATTCAAATTTTAATAAATTCATTGTAAAAAATCTTTTGAAAGATAAATATTAGTTTTTGGGTCTGTTTCAAAGGTAATTAGTAAAGTAAAATCCTAAGATATTAAATCAAATAAAAAACGCTTCTTTGTACAAAAAACGAACAAAAAAAAACGGCTTTATTAGACCCCACTCTCACCCCGATTCTAGCTTCGTTTAAGTGTAAACAGAATGAAGTCGTGTAAGTGATGATTCTACGAAAGTCCAAAATGTCAGAAAGTCAGAAGTCTGACTGAAAATGACTTCAGGTAGTTTGGAAGGAGGGAGGGCTGTATTTTTTAAGCAGCCGTGCATCCATATATTCCTATCGTGAAAGTTTGTATAATTTTTATCATTTTTTTTATTTACTTTTTTTCCTGTGTTATTCATGTGATTACGTTTGTTTTATGTTAAATTTTTAGCCCATTTGACAATTTTGGCGTTATTTTTACGAGAGATTAAAATTTATAGGGTAAAACTGCCCTCATCGCCAATCATGCGAGGGTTAGAGGAGAGGCTATTTGTTCACTTAAAGTAAATATCAGTCACTTAAAAATACAACTTTTTACCAAAACAACAATAAACATAACATTTATTTTAATTAATTTATTTTTCATGTAAAAATGTAAACACACTTCTGCAAATAGTTTCATTTTCTTTCTTTTTTTACAAACAATACCGAACTTACATACCCTCCCCCCAAAAAAACAATAGAAAGACAATAGTTCGCAAAAATATACAGATAATGAAGAATCATCTTAAAGCCCCCCCCCTCTTCAAAAAATGGACAAATATAATGTAGTGAAAAAATAATACACTTCAAGCAAGTCATTAAATGTTTCGATGTGATTAAGAGTCCAGGTGATGGAATCACATGTGATTAAATATCTAGTGATTAATAGTCCTGTGATGAAATGGATGATGAAAAGACCGTACACCAAATTTTATTCTTTTGATTATTTTCGATCGTATTGACGCATGCGCAAAAAAAGAGAGATTAAAACGGAACGAATTTAAATTTCCCTTCCATTTTCAAAACAACCCTAAAACAGAACGCTCTCTACAAGTTTTACCCAAAATAAGAATTAATTAATGAATTGCAAACATTGAAAAATATACTGTAAACTTGATAGGAAAACAATTCGGCATACTTAATGAACGGGCATTTTTACACGAGGAACGAAATAATGATTACACCGTGTTACGGTGATCTTAATTCATTGTTCTTTAGCAACTGATTTTCTGTTTTAAATATTTCATATTTAAATTGTGGTTTTCACCTTTTA
>NC_136527.1:212240472-212317972 GCF_053919585.1 Euprymna scolopes | reverse complement strand
ATGTATTAATTAGGTGAAATTTTTCTGCTTACGTACATCATAACACACTGCAGCAAAATACTTGTAAAATAGGCATAAGGATACAACATATTACGCATATTCTGTATGAACATTTGTTAATATTCAAGACGTTTTCTTTTACCACAAACAAAAGGGACTACTATTTGGGATCATACATACCAGGGGCGTACCTGGATGTCTTTTCACATTACATTTAAACTACTTCATTTCAGTAGAGTCAGGAAAGCAGAAAATAGGGATATTTCAAAGTCTGGCAGGCCAAGGAAGATAACAATTAGAGTAGAAAGATTTCTTGTACCTAGTAAATAGTGAATAGGTGAGATTTTTCTGCTTATGTCAAAGGGGGAAAATTGTTGCAAGTACATCATAAAACATTATTATTGAATGTTTTAGTTTTGAACGCAGAGATCAGGAAGAACACCACTCATAAATATAAAATATAAAGATTCGGGGTTTTTTATATAGAGATTTCACTATTCAAAATACGTTTATGCTTTTACCAATATTTCAAAAATGTTAATTGACAAGAAAAAAATTATATTTACAATATCAAAACTGTTTAATTCATCGGAAAATTTAACACAATCACTTAAGGAAATTTTTATGTTGCATTGGTCACACATGTCTGAACTGAAGTTTAAATGTTTTATCTCCATATGAGATTTCATATTTGAGCATCTGTTATTTCTATATGATCTGCTATTTCTGAATTCTGTTAAAGTTGTTCACACTGATTGTCATAAGTGTGGGGGGTTCTATCGAGATAGGACTTTATCAGCATGGTTGTTCCTCTGTTGTGAGTATTTCGTGATGACGTTCTGCAAAACTGTTTAAAAATCTGAATGTAGTCTTGCATGAGATTGCGGTATTCCCCCATGAGAATAGTTAAAGATAAAAAATACATTTTTTGCCCATGTGTATTTGAGGTAAACAGATATTTCTTATCACAAAATTTTAGATGGAATAATGGCATTAAAAAATTGAGTAATATATATATATCAGAAAAAAACATCAAACAAGGAAAAACATACAAAAATGATATAATTTTACAACAAAATTAGTGATATTTGAAGCACTGAATAAACTTCTAAGAAAATGTCAATATTTTTGGTAATTGCATATTCATATAGCAAGTATATGTTTATGTTGTAGAAGGCAGAAACAATTGTATGCAAAAAGAAAAATGACTGGCCTCGTATAAGACAGAGGTCTGTTGTTGCCTGACGATGTCTTTGAAGATGTACACAGTAAATTTATTGTATCTTAATTTTGTATACCTAAATTGAAAAAAGTAGTATCTTATTTTTTTTGATATCGAAAACCAGTGTTTTTTACTTTTCAGGTTTTTAACCTGAAATAATATATATATTTATTTCTGTGTGTGTGTGTGTCAGAGTTTTCTCTTTTCCAATCAATATAAAATAATCAGATAATAGTTACAGCAATAAACAAACAGAATACAAATATTTGAATGCAAATACTAAAGATATTGACTTTCATTTATTTTTTATTTGCAGATGTCCGTGTTTGAAAGCAATTATGGAATGTTTCATTGATCGTCATTTTAAAAAGAATTTATTAAATCTATTGCTGTATAAACAAGGCAACATCGACATCAGTGAAAATATATTTTGCTGGATATTACCATGTTACAAATCCTCTGAAATAGGTGCAGAAATCCGAACATCTTGAAGATAAATTATTAAGAAATATGTGTCTAATGTTGAAATACATCAATACGTATGAATCGCAAATTGCAAAAAATTATGTGGCCTTCAAATATAGGAAACCATAGAACCAAATATCTCTTATGAAAGTAGCACTAAATAACTGTAATATCTAGTCAAGTAGCTTGTGTGGAAAGCAAATTTGGTGAGCCATACCAGAACGCATACGGGGGAAAAGCCACAATCTTGTGTGGTGTGGGGATAATCTATTTCTAAAAAATTCCATCAAGTTACAAATATGAAAACTCACACTGGGGGAAATCCACATTCATGTGAAGTGTGCGAATATTCTTTTTCACGAAAAGCACTGTTAGTGGCACATATGCGAACTCACACTGGGGAAAAGCCATATTCTTGCGAAGTTTGTGGAAATTCTTTTTCTCAAAAATCACATTTAGTGTTACACATCAGAACTCACACCGGGGAAAAGCCATATTCCTGTGAAGTGTGTGCATATCCTTTTTCTACAAAATCAGATTTAGTGAGACATATTAGAACTCACACTGGTGAAAAGCCACATTCGTGTGACGTGTGCGGATATTCTTGTTCTGAAAAATCAACATTAGTACGACACATGAGAACTCACACTGGAGAAAAGCCATATTCTTGTGACGTATGTGAATATTCTTGTTCTAAAAAATCAAATTTAGTGAGACATATTAGAACTCACACGGGTGAAAAACCACATTCATGTCAATTGTGTGGATATTCCTGTTCTGAAAAGTCAAATTTAGTGAAACACATGAGAACTCACACAAAAAGTACATAGCAAGCATACCCGGTGAACCAAGTGCAAGTGAAATACAAACGATTGCACTGAAAGGGACGGCTAGAATCCTGAAAAGATCTCTTGGTTGGACTCACTAAAATAGGGGTAAATGTCAGACATCTGTTTGGATGTCCCATCCCCTAGAAGAAAAAGTTTAAGAAAAATGAAAAAAAAGGGGAAAACCATATTTATGTGAAGTATGTGGATATTCGAGTTCTGAAAAAATCAAATTTAGTGGTACACATGAGAATGCACACAAAATATCAGGACCTAAGATGACAAAATATCAGGACCTAAAAATGATCTAAAAACGACGAAAGAAATAAATATTATACCGGTTGTGATAGGAGCATCTGGCTTAATGAAAAAGAATCTTCATAAACAAATATATGCAATCACTGTAACGAAATACAACTAGCAGCCATAAAGGGAACATCGTCTATTCTTAAAAGAGCCCTTGAATATAAATTTAAATCATAACAGAATCGTGTTAGCTTCAGAAGGGAGCTCCTTGATCTCTTAAAACTTACTGAAGTGAAATAAATATAAAAGGAAAGATGAACGTGTTTAATGACAATGACAACGTCTACAGGCGAGCAGATATATAAAAGACAAAGCCATCAAACGTGCAAAAACTGCGCTCATTATTGATGTCGCTGTCCCAAATGATTAAGGCCTTAATAGAACTGAACTAGAAAAGATGAGCAAGTATCAAGACCTCAAGAATGACTTAAAGATGACACGGTCTCTGAAAGAGATAGACATTATACCAGTTGTGATAGGTGTAACTGGCTTAGTGAAAAAGCATCTTGGGAAATACCTGGGAACAATCCCTGGAAGACCAAGCTGTAACGAAATACAGATTGCAGCCATAAAGGAAACAACATCTATTGTAAAAGACTAGCTTAATAAAAAACAACATCTATTGTAAAAGACTAGCTTAATAAAAAAGAACCTTCAGAAATACTTAGAAGCAATTGCTGGAAAGCCATAGCGAGAACAACATCTATTCTAAAACATCCTCAGATATAAAAAAAATATTAAGTAAAATAAATAAAAAAGCCAAATTCTTGTGACGTGTTTATATATTTGTGTTCTAAAAAGTTAAATGAAAGAAATAAACCTTATATTTCTTGTGAGTATCTTTTATTTCTTGTAAATTTAAAGTGAATTGAATCCAGCGTTTACTCAAACTTGATTTCTTTCTTCTGAAGTAAAAAAAATATTAAAAATCAGATTTAATGTTACATAATAGAACTCAGATTGGTTAAATTAAAATTTAAAAGGACAAGCCACATTCTTGTGAAGTCTGTGAATATTGTTTTGAAAAATCAAAATTAGTGATACACAGGAGAGAACTTGAATGTCTACTAGACACTGTCCTCACGTGTCTAACGTCTGTACAGGGGTTTGCCAGAACAAACTGACATGAGGATACATTTTCCATAGAAGTAAACCTTGACCAAATATTCAAAATCACATAGTATTCGTTCAAAATCACATAGTATTCGTTGGCCAAATAAGATCTTATCACTATGGCTAACCCACATTAGCTTTTACGAAGAATGGTGCACCTTCTCTAAGTGATGTTACCTACGGTAATAGCACGAAGCTAGATACGCCACCAGACTAGATAAATTCTTGTCCTGGAATCCAGTAAGACTAAATGACCAAAATACGAGCACAAAACTAAAACTTGTCTTGTTTCGCCGACGTAGCTGAAAGCACCTCACGTGACAAAGATGTTGTTTTTTTCATCCAATCACATTTCAAAGAAAGCTATCAGTAAAAAAAAAAATTTTTGACAGCTTTCGTTGGAGCCGGTTTGAAACCTATAAAAAAGGCACTTTGTGGCAAACCCAGACAGTCGAAGTCGAGTCAACATGCTGTAATCACTGACTCCACCGAAGTCAACATCAAACAACTAACACCGTTTCACGTGCATCACTCATCTAAATTCTCCACATGGCAGAACCAAATCAGCGAGAATTAATATTTACCTTTCTTGTTTCATTTTGTTTCTCATATTAACGTCCGAATCTCACTGGATTGACAATACTGAACTAATATAACGGATTTCAATACCGTTTTAAAAAGACAAAGAAGAAATATTTTATATCTTAAAAAAACATTCTGCCTCAGTCAGAGAAAGATTTCTCTCTCCTGCTTTTCATTAAACATATAGATAGAGTCCAAGCAAGCATACAAACAATTACAAATGAACTTGATGCCAAAATATCTCCAGAACATTGTACATCATTACGAACTTTGAACGATTTATTCAGTATCACTTTCTTTCTTAACTCGTGTGAATCAACGCAAATATAAAAATACGTCAACAAATAACATCATTTATGATTTCTTTTTATTGGTAAATAAAAGCCATATATTGAACTTTTAAAATTGTCTTCGCCTTTTTTTTCTTTTTTGTTAGGGGTTGTTAAACATGTACCTATGCTCACATCACGACTGTGATACCAGGCATCGGTGAATGTCAACCCCTACTATTTTAACAAATTAAATGTTCAATTTGGATTTTTGTTTGAAAATTTTGGTTCACTTATCAATTTGACCTTTTTTTTTCTTTTTTCTGTAAGATTTGGCTTCAAATATTTTGGCAGATTTGACGTTTAGGTGGCCGTGCTCGAAGTCTATTATCACAAAAAGTGACACATTGGGTCGACACCGATATATAGCGATTAATGTGAACAACCACGTTTTTAACAAAAAAATATAAAATAAAATAATAAAAGATTAAGTTAAAAAATTATTAAATATGTTTTATTTTATACTTTAAAATTTTATTTTGTCATTCAAAAATTGAACAATACAAATAATACGTTGGTTAACAAATAATAAAAAAAGAAATAATGAAAAATAAAGTTTTAAAATTATTTAATGTGTTTTATTTTATAATTTAAAATTTTTATTAAAAAAATCAATTTAATTTTTTTTAAACAATAAACATGTAAAAATATTTTTTTTAAATATTATAGGATGTGCATTATTATCTAAAAATATACAAATTTATTTTCTTTTGGAGGGAGGGGACTCGTTTTAAAACTATATCTACCTTAGTATTTTCTTTAATTTTCTATTTTTGAGCAATTATCCTCCTAAGACGTAATCCTCTTATGTCGGACATTTTTTGTTCATAAGTAACACTCGGCATTACTTTATTTTTTTTTAATAACTAAACTCTTTAAAATAAGTTGAAAGACCAAAAACTGTCAAAGCTAGGTAGAAAACGAAAGACAATATTTTCTTAAATAACGGTCATAAAATGTGTTTTCAATCGATGTTTATTCAATAAGGGACCAGTTTTCCTACCTGGCAAAAGAGGACGAGTTTTCCGGGGACGAGTCTTCCGGGGACGAGTTTTCCTAAATTCCTTTTTTATTTCATAATTTAAAAATTTTATTTTCTCATTTCAAACATTGAACAATACAAATAATGCGTTGGTTAATAAATAAAAAAAGAAAAATAATGAAAAATAAAGTTTTAAAATGATTAAATGTTTTTATTTTAAAATTTAAATTTTTATTTTATCATTTAAAATTTTATTTTATCATTTAAAACATTGAACAATACAAATAATACGTTGGTTAATAAATAAAAAAGAAATAATAAAAAATAAAGTTTTAAAATTATTTAACGTGTTTTATTTTATAATTTAATGTTTTTATTTTACCATTTAAAATTAAAATATTGAACAATGCAAATAATACGTTGATTAACAAATAAACAAAAAAAAAAAAGAAATAATCAAAGATAAAGTTTAAAACTTCATCTTTTATTTTTAAAATTTTATTTTATTTGTTAAACAACGTGATTAAGTTAAATCATATCTTAATCATAGGATTACATTTTCAATAATCTCGTAAATATAAACAAACGTTTGTTTGCATTAATCGTTATATACCGGTGCCGACTCAACGTGTCCCTTTTTTGAGATAATAAGCTGCCAATATTTTTATGGTCTAGCAACCCTGATGACGACACGCTATTGTGAAGAAGCACTAAAATAAATACACAAATTATGAAGCTTCATCTGAAAGGATTAAAAAAATATAATTTACTTTCTTCGTTCAAATCTATTTTTTATCATTTGACTGACGTTTGTACAAGTCCTTCATTTTATTTGAGTTTCTTTATATAGGATATTCAGTTTTACAAATTTTATAAGAAAATAATTTGAATTCTTGGGACTACTGTTTGTAATGTTGTCAATGCCCAGAAACAGAACACAATATCGTTTAAGGGGAAGGTAACTCTTTTGCGAATTATGTCCCTTTGTTTTCAACATTACATTGTTTTTATCCTGGATATTAACAGTCGTTCGACTAATCATAAAAATAATGAAAACATAAAGCTGATTTTTTTTTATATCTTCATATTGTTTATTTATTAATAATTTTATAGAAAAAGATAAATTCACTAAATAAGTCCAAATGTTCAGATATATTGTAAACTTGATAGGAAAACAATTTAGTACACTTAACTAATGAACGGACATTTTTAAACGAGGAACGAAAATAATGATTACACCGTAATACGATGATTTAATTTCATTTCTCCATAACAGTTGATTTTCTCTTTAAATAATTTCACGTTTAAATCGTTTTCTTTTTTTCGTGCTTTAATTTTGATTCTTTTATATTTTAATATATTTTATTTCTTAATGAATTGAACACACAAACAAAAGTTGTATCAATTTACTAAAGAAATCCTAATTAACAAAACAAAACTTCATCTCGTTTTATTTTGTTTTGATTTTGTTTTGAATTCCTTGAATGGAAGGTAAGTTTCTTTTTCTTTTTTTTTTCTTTCTTTTTTTGTTAACTACAAAAACTGTCATGCAATGACTTTAAGAACATGTTCAATAATAAATTTTCTTTTTATTGCAATTCAAACAAACAAAAAAAATTGTATTAGCCATCATGCTTTATAACAGACGTAAATAAAAAGTATGGGTACTGTTTTACAATTTGTCTTTGAGCAGAGGAAGACAACTATTGTTTCCTAAGAGATTCGTTCATTTTTTTCATCTCATAATTTAGGACGCTTGATCTAACGATATGTTTTTATTAAATCAAAAAAAAAAAAAAAAAAAAAGAAAGCTGCGACGAATTTTTTTTTAATGTAACAAAATGTATAACGTTAATAAAATAACGTTAATAATACAAAATATAGTCTGTACGCGACTATTAAGAGAAAACCAATGAACAAAAGATATTTTCATTAGATGAAAACATTAAAAAAAAAACGTGCGGCAACTTTTTCTTTTTATTAAAAATTAAATGTTATTGTAAGGTTTTTAAGAAATTAGTGTTGACTGTTGAACCTTAAAAAATCAAAGAATGAAACTCTTTAATAAAAAATGCTGAAACTTTTAAAGCTGCGTTGACTTTTTGTTTTACTGTAACAAAGCTCATAATAATAATAATAATAATAATAATAATAATAATAATTATAATAATAATAATAATAATAATAATTATAATAATAATAATAATAATTATAATAATAATGATAATAATTATAATAATAATAATAATTATAATAATAATGATAATAATTATAATAATAATAATAATTATAATAATAATGATAATAATTATAATAATAATAATAATAATAAAAATAATAATGATAATTATAATAATAATAATAATAATAATAATAATAATAATAACACTAACATCTAGTTTTTAACATAACAAAAAATGAAAAGGCGACGATAGTTGCAGAGAAATTGTAAACAAAGTTGATAACATTAATGATACAAAATATAGTTTTTACGTGACTATTAAGAGAATCGTTTATGTTTTCTGTATCATAACTTACGACGCTAAAACCAGCGATATTTTTATTAGACGTAAATATTTAAAAAGGAAGTTGCAGCAACATTTTCTACATTTTTACGACTATAGTTTTATATATAAAATAAATGTTATGGTAACGGTTTTGATCAATGTGCACTGGTAGTCGTATCAGAAACCGACCTTAAGAATGCAGGGGAAAAAATTGAATAATTTGACCTCCTATCTTTACAAGCTTATAAGTACTTGAATAATGTAATTCAACCCCTTTTTTTCAAGTAAAGGAACAAAGACCAAATTAAAAAAAAATAACAGGTTTTATCGCAAATTATGCAATATTTGTTTTTTTTAATCGGTTTTCTTTAAAAAAGATTTGAAGAAAATCAACGAAATTTTACTTACTTCAATTATAAAAATTCGATATAAATTCCAAAAAATCACTTACCTATAAAAAAAACAATTCAATGTGTAGTTCCATTCTTTGGTAAGAATTTATCCATATTTATATTTTAAATTCAATTTATTTTTTAAATAAAATAATTTTTTAAACGACTATTTGAAAAAGGTGCTATTATGTAAGCATTTTTCGAAACACTGGAAGTAGTGTTTCTCCTTGTTTTGAGCTACGGATGAACAGAAGGACATAAAAACCACACATTCACATTAGCTGTGTAACCTTGTGCATGAAGAAATTTGTGTCTCCATATATAAAAACTAGTCACATTTTACTTATAATATTTTGCCTTAAAAAAAACAGTCGAAGAATTTTTTCTTTCTAAAAAAATACATGAGTTTTTGATTTAATATATTTTATTTTCACTTTAAAGAGTGATTTTTTAATATCTAAAAAAATTGAATGAAATAGAAATAATTATCGTAATAAAATGAAACTTTCTGTGCAATATATGATGATTAAAAGGTTTTATTTAAAAAAAAATCAACGTGGTTTATAACAATGGTTTTACACTTTGGACTTTAAAGATACATTTCCAAAAACACTTCTTTTTTGTTTTAAATTAGGATATTTTATTTATTGATCTTTTATCTTCAAATTGTGATATATAAAACTTTGTTGAGTAAATTATTTATTTACATTATTATAGACATTTCAAAATGGGGGGGTGAATTTAAAAAATGTTTGTCTAAAGTATTATATTCCATTTATTGGAAAGAGCATAAAATTTCACGTTGACCCTAAAATATCGTAGAAATTGAACTAATAGAAAAATTTTGATAGACTTTTTAAAGTTTAAAAATTGAAACATATTTAACTCATAAAATTCAATTGATTTCATTACGTAAAAAAATGGCTGCATAAAGGCACGCTGGCATTTTGTAATAAAAAGTAATATTTCTATTATTTTATAAACAACTTTAATAGTTTATTTTGGAAGCATATTCCATAAAGAAAATAAACTTTAAACAGAGAAATTACGTTTTTTTATATTTTATTCGCAGTTTTGTATTAGGGATGTCAAAAATTCTGATACACCGAGACCAGCAGGCTAAGATCGGGGGAGAAGGAGACAGTGGAAGAGTACAAATTTGTAGCACTCCTTCTTGTAGAACCCAAGTCTGGGTCCCTTAGGACTTGGGGGCCGACGCTGACTTCTGCTGCCACACCCAAGGTCTGCCATCGGCCACCTGATTGCACCAGGGGATTAGCACACTCTTCAGCACATTCAGGTACACATTGGTGTTGACTTCGAAGACAATAGGTGGCAGATGTTGACCTCACTTTAACTCACACCAAACACCATAACTGTGGGTCATCCGATGCATTAAGTTGTGGCCTCAAGCATTGCATCATGCGAATTTTCATTTTTAGGGTGGTGACAATAATCTTGTTGTCATAACTTGGATTGGTTGAGAACATAATTTGTACAGGGGTGCGTCTCCGATCTCCCTCATTAACATTGTGTAACTTTCACAGATTATAAAAGGCTCCTGTCGTTTTTGGGATTTATATACAACTGGTCAACTAGTAGATGGTCTTTACCAAAAATAGAAAACCCATTCTCTTCAAATGGATATAGAATCATGTCATATTTTCTAGGGTGACAATTTTCTCGTTCCACGCTGTATGAGTAAAAAATCCCCCTCTCCAATTTTAAATTGAATTAAAAAATATGACCCACCTTATGCTTTATATAAAACAAAAATATAATATAAATATAATATAAAACACTTCTTTAAAATATCAAATGTGAATTAGAATATTAAAACTTAAGAAGTCAACATTTTTGTAGATTTTGTTTATTAAATTGTAAGAATTGTACAGAATAGTTATAAACCCATGAAAATAAGCTACTTTAAAAACATTAAAAAGTTCAAACATAGTGCTGAAAAATTGGAAGCTGCGTCCAGTGACATGGCTGGGTGACTGTTAACTGGCCATGAAGTAGTTGTTCATGATCTCTTACTCTAAGATCTTGCATATTCAATATTTTCTAATTCTTTCACTGGTATTTTTAAGAGCAGTTGAAATGCAATAGACAAGAAAAAGTAGATTTTGTTTTATTTCGTAAACTATATCTGGTTTGGTTGTAAAAATTTATCAAAATAATTTTTTATTTCGATTTTTTGTATAAAAATAACATGTTTTGCGTGTGAGATTTTTTGTAGAAAAGTAACATGTTTTGCATGTGAGATGATGATGATGAGATGATGATGATGATGATGATGATGGGGGCACAATTTTTTTACTCAGATTAACCCCTAACAATGCTACTTGAATGATTTTGTTTTTTTATGTGGTAAATTATATCTGGTTTGTTATTAAAAATTTATCAAAAAAATTTTTATTTCGATTTTTTGTATAAAAGTAACATGTTTTGCGTGTGAGATTTTTTGTATAAAAGTAACACATGTTTTGCGTGTGAGATTATTTGTATAAAAGTAACATATGTTTTGCGTGTGAGATTTTTTGTATAAAAGTAACATATGTTTTGCGTGTGAGATTTTTTGTATAAAAGTAACATATGTTTTGCGTGTGAGATTTTTTGTATAAAAGTAACATATGTTTTGCATGTGAGATATTTTGTATAAAAGTAACATATGTTTTGCATGTGAGATTTTTTGCATAAAAGTAACATATGTTTTGCATGTGAGATTTTTTGTATAAAAGTAACATATGTTTTGCGTGTGAGATTTTTTGTATAAAAGTAACATATGTTTTGCATGTGAGATTTTTTGTATAAAAGTAACATATGTTTTGCGTGTGAGATTTTTTGTATAAAAGTAACATATGTTTTGCGTGTGAGATTTTTTGTATAAAAGTAACATGTTTTGCATGTAAGATTTTTTGTATAAAAGTAACATATGTTTTGCGTGTGAGATTTTTTGTATAAAAGTAACATATGTTTTGCGTGTGAGATTTTTTGTATAAAAGTAACATATGTTTTGCATGTGAGATTTTTTGTATAAAAGTAACATATGTTTTGCGTGTGAGATTTTTTGTATAAAAGTAACATATGTTTTGCATGTAAGATTTTTTGTATAAAAGTAACATATGTTTTGCATGTAAGATTTTGTGTATAAAAGTAACATATGTTTTGCGTGTGAGATTTTTTGTATAAAAGTAACATATGTTTTTCGTGTGAAGTTTTTTGTATAAAAGTAACATATGTTTTGCGTGTGAGATTTCTTGTATAAAAGTAACATATGTTTTGCATGTGAGATTTTTTGTATACAAGTAACATATGTTTTGCGTGTGAGATTTTTTTTATACAAGTAATATATGTTTTGCATGTGAGATTTTTTGTATAAAAGTAACATGTTTTGCGTGTGAGATTTTTTGTATAAAAGTAACATATGTTTTGCATGTGAGATTTTTTGTATAAAAGTAACATATGTTTTGCGTGTGAGATTTTTTGTATAAAAGTAACATATGTTTTGCATGTGAGATTTTTTGTATAAAAGTAACATATGTTTTGCGTGTGAGATTTTTTGTATAAAATAACATATGTTTTGCATGTGAGATTTTTTGTATAAAAGTAACATATGTTTTGCGTGTGAGATTTTTTTATAAAAGTAACATATGTTTTGCATGTGAGATTTTTTGTATAAAAGTAACATATGTTTTGCGTGTGCGATTTTTTGTATGAAAGTAACATATGTTTTGCGTGTGAGATTTTTTGTATAAAAGTAACATATATTTTGCATGTGAGATTTTTTGTATAAAAGTAACATATGTTTTGCATGTGAGATTTTTTGTATAAAAGTAACATATGTTTTGCGTGTGAGATTTTTTTTATAAAAGTGACATATGTTTTGCATGTGAGATTTTTTGTATAAAAGTAACATATGTTTTGCATGTGAGATTTTTTTTATAAAAGTAACATATGCTTTGCATGTGAGATTTTTTGTATAAAAGTAACATATGTTTTGCGTGTGAGATGTTTTGTATAAAAGTAACATATGTTTTGCATGTAATATTTTTTGTATAAAAGTAACATATGTTTTGCATGTAAGATTTTTTGTATAAAAGTAACATATGTTTTGCGTGTGAGATTTTTTGTATAAAAGTAACATATGTTTTGCGTGTGAGATTTTTAGTATAAAAGTAACATATGTTTTGCGTGTGAGATTTTTTTTATAAAAGTAACATATGTTTTGCATGTGAGATTTTTTGTATAAAAGTAACATATGTTTTGCGTGTGAGATTTTTTTTATACCAGTAACATATGTTTTGCATGTGAGATTTTTTGTATAAAAGTAACATGTTTTGCGTGTGAGATTTTTTGTATAAAAGTGACATATGTTTTGCATGTGAGATTTTTTGTATAAAAGTAACATATGTTTTGCATTGGATATTTTTTGTATAAAAGTAACATATGTTTTGCATGTGAGATTTTTTGTATAAAAGTAACATATGTTTTGCGTGTGAGATTTTTTTATAAAAGTAACATATGTTTTGCGTGTGAGATTTTTTGTATAAAAGTAACATATGTTTTGCGTGTGAGATTTTTTGTATAAAAGTAACATATGTTTTGCGTGTGAGATTTTTTGTATAAAAGTAACATATGTTTTGCATGTGAGATTTTTTGTATAAAAGTAACATATGTTTTGCGTGTGAGATTTTTTGTATAAAAGTAACATATATTTTTTTACATTGGATATTTTTTGTATAAAAGTAACATATGTTTTGCGTGTGAGATTTTTTGTATAAAAGTAACATATGTTTTGCGTGTGAGATTTTTTGTATAAAAGTAACATATGTTTTGCGTGTGAGATTTTTTGTATAAAAGTAACATATGTTTTGCATGTGAGATATTTTGTATAAAAGTAGCATATGTTTTTCGTGTGAGATTTTTTGTATAAAAGTAACATATGTTTTGCGTGTGAGATTTTTTGTATAAAAGTAACATATGTTTTGCGTGTGAGATTTTTTGTATAAAATAACATATGTTTTGCATGTGAGATTTTTTGTATAAAAGTAACATATGCTTTGCGTGTGAGATTTTTTTATAAAAGTAACATATGTTTTGCATGTGAGATTTTTTGTATAAAAGTAACATATGTTTTGCGTGTGCGATTATTTGTATAAAAGTAACATATGTTTTGCGTGTGAGATTTTTTGTATAAAAGTAACATATGTTTTGCATGTGAGATTTTTTGTATAAAAGTAACATATGTTTTGCATGTGAGATTTTTTGTATAAAAGTAACATATGTTTTGCGTGTGAGATTTTTTGTATAAAAGTAACATATGTTTTGCATGTGAGATTTTTTGTATAAAAGTAACATATGTTTTGCGTGTGAGATTTTTTGTATAAAAGTCACATATGTTTTGCATGTGAGATTTTTTGTATAAAAGTAACATATGTTTTGCGTGTGAGATTTTTTGTATAAAAGTAACATATGTTTTGCGTGTGAGATTTTTTGTATAAAAGTAACATATGTTTTGCATGTAAGATTTTTTGTATAAAAGTAACATATGTTTTGCATGTAAGATTTTTTGTATAAAAGTAACATATGTTTTGCGTGTGAGATTTTTTGTATAAAAGTAACATATGTTTTGCGTGTGAGATATTTTGTATAAAAGTAACATATGTTTTGCGTGTGAGATTTCTTGTATAAAAGTAACATATGTTTTGCATGTGAGATTTTTTGTATAAAAGTAACATATGTTTTGCATTGGATATTTTTTGTATAAAAGTAACATATGTTTTGCGTGTGAGATTTGTTGTATAAAAGTAATATATGTTTTGCATGTGAGATTTTTTGTATAAAAGTAACATATGTTTTGCATGTGAGATTTTTTGTATAAAAGTAACATATGTTTTGCATGTGAGATTTTTTGTATAAAAGTAACATATGTTTTGCGTGTGAGATTTTTTTTTATAAAAGTAACATATGTTGTGCGTGTGACATTTTTTGTATAAAAGTAACATATGTTTTGCGTGTGAGATTTTTTGTATAAAAGTAACATATGTTTTGCGTGTGAGATTTTTTGTATAAAAGTAACATATGTTTTGCATGTGAGATTTTTTGTATAAAAGTAACATATGTTTTGCGTGTGAGATTTTTTGTATAAAAGTCACATATGTTTTGCATGTTAGATTTTTTGTATAAAAGTAACATATGTTTTGCGTGTGAGATTTTTTTATAAAAGTAACATATGTTTTGCATGTGAGATTTTTTTATAAAAGTAACATATGTTTTGCGTGTGAGATGTTTTGTATAAAAGTAACATATGTTTTGCGTGTGAGATTTTTTGTATAAAAGTAACATATGTTTTGCGTGTGAGATTTCTTGTATAAAAGTAACATATGTTTTGCATGTGAGATTTTTTGTATAAAAGTAACATATGTTTTGCGTGTGTAATTTTTTTTATACAAGTAACATATGTTTTGCATGTGAGATTTTTTGTATAAAAGTAACATGTTTTGCGTGTGAGATTTCTTGTATAAAAGTAACATATGTTTTGCATGTGAGATTTTTTGTATAAAAGTAACATATGTTTTGCATTGGATATTTTTTGTATAAAAGTAACATATGTTTTGCATGTGAGATTTTTTGTATAAAAGTAACATATGTTTTGCGTGTGAGATTTTTTTTATAAAAGTAACATATGTTTTGCGTGTGAGATTTTTTGTATAAAAGTAACATATGTTTTGCGTGTGAGATTTTTGTATAAAAGTAACATATGTTTTGCGTGTGAGATTTTTTGTATAAAAGTAACATATGTTTTGCGTGTGAGATTTTTTGTATAAAAGTTACATATGTTTTGCGTGTGAGATTTTTTGTATAAAAGTGACATATGTTTTGCATGTGAGATTTTTTGTATAAAAGTAACATATGTTTTGCGTGTGAGATTTTTTGTATAAAAGTAACATATGTTTTGCATGTGAGATTTTTTGTATAAAAGTAACATATGTTTTGCGTGTGAGATTTTTTGTATAAAAGTAACATATGTTTTGCGTGTGAGATTTTTTGTATAAAAGTAACATGTTTTGCATGTAAGATTTTTTGTATAAAAGTAACATATGTTTTGCGTGTGAGATTTTTTGTATAAAAGTAACATATGTTTTGCGTGTGAGATTTTTTGTATAAAAGTAACATATGTTTTGCATGTGAGATTTTTTGTATAAAAGTAACATATGTTTTGCGTGTGAGATTTTTTGTATAAAAGTAACATATGTTTTGCATGTAAGATTTTTTGTATAAAAGTAACATATGTTTTGCATGTAAGATTTTGTGTATAAAAGTAACATATGTTTTGCGTGTGAGATTTTTTGTATAAAAGTAACATATGTTTTTCGTGTGAAGTTTTTTGTATAAAAGTAACATATGTTTTGCGTGTGAGATTTCTTGTATAAAAGTAACATATGTTTTGCATGTGAGATTTTTTGTATACAAGTAACATATGTTTTGCGTGTGAGATTTTTTTTATACAAGTAATATATGTTTTGCATGTGAGATTTTTTGTATAAAAGTAACATGTTTTGCGTGTGAGATTTTTTGTATAAAAGTAACATATGTTTTGCATGTGAGATGTTTTGTATAAAAGTAACATATGTTTTGCGTGTGAGATTTTTTGTATAAAAGTAACATATGTTTTGCATGTGAGATTTTTTGTATAAAAGTAACATATGTTTTGCGTGTGAGATTTTTTGTATAAAATAACATATGTTTTGCATGTGAGATTTTTTGTATAAAAGTAACATATGTTTTGCGTGTGAGATTTTTTTATAAAAGTAACATATGTTTTGCATGTGAGATTTTTTGTATAAAAGTAACATATGTTTTGCGTGTGCGATTTTTTGTATGAAAGTAACATATGTTTTGCGTGTGAGATTTTTTGTATAAAAGTAACATATATTTTGCATGTGAGATTTTTTGTATAAAAGTAACATATGTTTTGCATGTGAGATTTTTTGTATAAAAGTAACATATGTTTTGCGTGTGAGATTTTTTTTATAAAAGTGACATATGTTTTGCATGTGAGATTTTTTGTATAAAAGTAACATATGTTTTGCATGTGAGATTTTTTTTATAAAAGTAACATATGCTTTGCATGTGAGATTTTTTGTATAAAAGTAACATATGTTTTGCGTGTGAGATGTTTTGTATAAAAGTAACATATGTTTTGCATGTAATATTTTTTGTATAAAAGTAACATATGTTTTGCATGTAAGATTTTTTGTATAAAAGTAACATGTGTTTTGCGTGTGAGATTTTTTGTATAAAAGTAACATATGTTTTGCGTGTGAGATTTTTTGTATAAAAGTAACATATGTTTTGCGTGTGAGATTTTTTTTATAAAAGTAACATATGTTTTGCATGTGAGATTTTTTGTATAAAAGTAACAGATGTTTTGCGTGTGAGATTTTTTTTATACCAGTAACATATGTTTTGCATGTGAGATTTTTTGTATAAAAGTAACATGTTTTGCGTGTGAGATTTTTTGTATAAAAGTGACATATGTTTTGCATGTGAGATTTTTTGTATAAAAGTAACATATGTTTTGCATTGGATATTTTTTGTATAAAAGTAACATATGTTTTGCATGTGAGATTTTTTGTATAAAAGTAACATATGTTTTGCGTGTGAGATTTTTTTATAAAAGTAACATATGTTTTGCGTGTGAGATTTTTTGTATAAAAGTAACATATGTTTTGCGTGTGAGATTTTTTGTATAAAAGTAACATATGTTTTGCGTGTGAGATTTTTTGTATAAAAGTAACATATGTTTTGCGTGTGAGATTTTTTGTATAAAAGTTACATATGTTTTGCGTGTGAGATTTTTTGTATAAAAGTAACATACGTTTGGCATGTGAGATTTTTTGTATAAAAGTAACATATGTTTTGCGTGTGAGATTTTTTGTATAAAAGTAACATATGTTTTGCATTGGATATTTTTTGTATAAAAGTAACATATGTTTTGCGTGTGAGATTTTTTGTATAAAAGTAACATATGTTTTGCGTGTGAGATTTTTTGTATAAAAGTAACATATGTTTTGCGTGTGAGATTTTTTGTATAAAAGTAACATGTTTTGCATGTGAGATATTTTGTTTAAAAGTAACATATGTTTTTCGTGTGAGATTTTTTGTATAAAAGTAACATATGTTTTAGCGTGTGAGATTTTTTGTATAAAAGTAACATATGTTTTGCGTGTGAGATTTTTTGTATAAAATAACATATGTTTTGCATGTGAGATTTTTTGTATAAAAGTAACAAATGTTTTGCGTG
The DNA here is from genome assembly GCF_053919585.1 of Euprymna scolopes. Taxonomy (NCBI): domain Eukaryota; kingdom Metazoa; phylum Mollusca; class Cephalopoda; order Sepiida; family Sepiolidae; genus Euprymna; species Euprymna scolopes. The sequence goes on along the minus strand of NC_136527.1, from coordinate 212,299,937 downwards.
TGAGATTTTTTTATAAAAGTAACATATGTTTTGCATGTGAGATTTTTTGTATAAAAGTAACATATGTTTTGCGTGTGCGATTATTTGTATAAAAGTAACATATGTTTTGCGTGTGAGATTTTTTGTATAAAAGTAACATATGTTTTGCATGTGAGATTTTTTGTATAAAAGTAACATATGTTTTGCATGTGAGATTTTTTGTATAAAAGTAACATATGTTTTGCGTGTGAGATGTTTTGTATAAAAGTAACATATGTTTTGCATGTAAGATTTTTTGTATAAAAGTAACATATGTTTTGAATGTAAGATTTTTTGTATAAAAGTAACATATGTTTTGCGTGTGAGATTTTTTGTATAAAAGTAACATATGTTTTGCGTGTGAGAATTTTTTGTATAAAAGTAACATATGTTTTGCGTGTGAGATTTTTTGTATAAAAGTAACATATGTTTTGCGTGTGAGATGTTTTGTATAAAAGTAACATATGTTTTGCATGTAATATTTTTTGTATAAAAGTAACATATGTTTTGCATGTAAGATTTTTTGTATAAAAGTAACATATGTTTTGCGTGTGAGATTTTTTGTATAAAAGTAACATATGTTTTGCGTGTGAGATTTTTTGTATAAAAGTAACATATGTTTTGCGTGTGAGATTTTTTTTATAAAAGTAACATATGTTTTGCATGTGAGATTTTTTGTATAAAAGTAACATATGTTTTGCGTGTGAGATTTTTTTTATACAAGTAACATATGTTTTGCATGTGAGATTTTTTGTATAAAAGTAACATGTTTTGCGTGTGAGATTTTTTTTATAAAATTGACATATGTTTTGCATGTGAGATTTTTTGTATAAAAGTAACATATGTTTTGCATTGGATATTTTTTGTATAAAAGTAACATATGTTTTGCATGTGAGATTTTTTGTATAAAAGTAACATATGTTTTGCGTGTGAGATTTTTTTTATAAAAGTAACATATGTTTTGCGTGTGAGATTTTTTGTATAAAAGTAACATATGTTTTGCGTGTGAGATTTTTTGTATAAAAGTAACATATGTTTTGCGTGTGAGATTTTTTGTATAAAAGTAACATATGTTTTGCGTGTGAGATTTTTTGTATAAAAGTAACATATGTTTTGCGTGTGAGATTTTTTGTATAAAAGTTACATATGTTTTGCGTGTGAGATATTTTGTATAAAAGTAACATATGTTTTGCATGTGAGATTTTTTGTATAAAAGTAACATATGTTTTGCGTGTGAGATTTTTTGTATAAAAGTAACATATGTTTTGCATTGGATATTTTTTGTATAAAAGTAACATATGTTTTGCGTGTGAGATTTTTTGTATAAAAGTAACATATGTTTTGCGTGTGAGATTTTTTGTATAAAAGTAACATATGTTTTGCGTGTGAGATTTTTTGTATAAAAGTAACATATGTTTTGCATGTGAGATATTTTGTATAAAAGTAACATATGTTTTTCGTGTGAGATTTTTTGTATAAAAGTAACATATGTTTTGCGTGTGAGATTTTTTGTATAAAAGTAACATATGTTTTGCGTGTGAGATTTTTTGTATAAAAGTAACATATGTTTTGCGTGTGAGATTTTTTGTATAAAAGTAACATATGTTTTTCGTGTGAAGTTTTTTGTATAAAAGTAACATATGTTTTGCGTGTGAGATTTCTTGTATAAAAGTAACATATGTTTTGCATGTGAGATTTTTTGTATACAAGTAACATATGTTTTGCGTGTGAGATTTTTTTTATACAAGTAATATATGTTTTGCATGTGAGATTTTTTGTATAAAAGTAACATGTTTTGCGTGTGAGATTTTTTGTATAAAAGTAACATATGTTTTGCATGTGAGATGTTTTGTATAAAAGTAACATATGTTTTGCGTGTGAGATTTTTTGTATAAAAGTAACATATGTTTTGCATGTGAGATTTTTTGTATAAAAGTAACATATGTTTTGCGTGTGAGATTTTTTGTATAAAATAACATATGTTTTGCATGTGAGATTTTTTGTATAAAAGTAACATATGTTTTGCGTGTGAGATTTTTTTATAAAAGTAACATATGTTTTGCATGTGAGATTTTTTGTATAAAAGTAACATATGTTTTGCGTGTGCGATTTTTTGTATGAAAGTAACATATGTTTTGCGTGTGAGATTTTTTGTATAAAAGTAACATATATTTTGCATGTGAGATTTTTTGTATAAAAGTAACATATGTTTTGCATGTGAGATTTTTTGTATAAAAGTAACATATGTTTTGCGTGTGAGATTTTTTTTATAAAAGTGACATATGTTTTGCATGTGAGATTTTTTGTATAAAAGTAACATATGTTTTGCATGTGAGATTTTTTTTATAAAAGTAACATATGCTTTGCATGTGAGATTTTTTGTATAAAAGTAACATATGTTTTGCGTGTGAGATGTTTTGTATAAAAGTAACATATGTTTTGCATGTAATATTTTTTGTATAAAAGTAACATATGTTTTGCATGTAAGATTTTTTGTATAAAAGTAACATGTGTTTTGCGTGTGAGATTTTTTGTATAAAAGTAACATATGTTTTGCGTGTGAGATTTTTTGTATAAAAGTAACATATGTTTTGCGTGTGAGATTTTTTTTATAAAAGTAACATATGTTTTGCATGTGAGATTTTTTGTATAAAAGTAACATATGTTTTGCGTGTGAGATTTTTTTTATACCAGTAACATATGTTTTGCATGTGAGATTTTTTGTATAAAAGTAACATGTTTTGCGTGTGAGATTTTTTGTATAAAAGTGACATATGTTTTGCATGTGAGATTTTTTGTATAAAAGTAACATATGTTTTGCATTGGATATTTTTTGTATAAAAGTAACATATGTTTTGCATGTGAGATTTTTTGTATAAAAGTAACATATGTTTTGCGTGTGAGATTTTTTTATAAAAGTAACATATGTTTTGCGTGTGAGATTTTTTGTATAAAAGTAACATATGTTTTGCGTGTGAGATTTTTTGTATAAAAGTAACATATGTTTTGCGTGTGAGATTTTTTGTATAAAAGTAACATATGTTTTGCGTGTGAGATTTTTTGTATAAAAGTTACATATGTTTTGCGTGTGAGATTTTTTGTATAAAAGTAACATACGTTTGGCATGTGAGATTTTTTGTATAAAAGTAACATATGTTTTGCGTGTGAGATTTTTTGTATAAAAGTAACATATGTTTTGCATTGGATATTTTTTGTATAAAAGTAACATATGTTTTGCGTGTGAGATTTTTTGTATAAAAGTAACATATGTTTTGCGTGTGAGATTTTTTGTATAAAAGTAACATATGTTTTGCGTGTGAGATTTTTTGTATAAAAAAAACATGTTTTGCATGTGAGATATTTTGTTTAAAAGTAACATATGTTTTTCGTGTGAGATTTTTTGTATAAAAGTAACATATGTTTTAGCGTGTGAGATTTTTTGTATAAAAGTAACATATGTTTTGCGTGTGAGATTTTTTGTATAAAATAACATATGTTTTGCATGTGAGATTTTTTGTATAAAAGTAACAAATGTTTTGCGTGTGAGATTTTTTTATAAAAGTAACATATGTTTTGCATGTGAGATTTTTTGTATAAAAGTAACATATGTTTTGCGTGTGCGATTATTTGTATAAAAGTAACATATGTTTTGCGTGTGAGATTTTTTGTATAAAAGTAACATATGTTTTGCATGTGAGATTTTTTGTATAAAAGTAACATATGTTTTGCATGTGAGATTTTTTGTATAAAAGTAACATATGTTTTGCGTGTGAGATGTTTTGTATAAAAGTAACATATGTTTTGCATGTAAGATTTTTTGTATAAAAGTAACATATGTTTTGAATGTAAGATTTTTTGTATAAAAGTAACATATGTTTTGCGTGTGAGATTTTTTGTATAAAAGTAACATATGTTTTGCGTGTGAGAATTTTTTGTATAAAAGTAACATATGTTTTGCGTGTGAGATTTTTTGTATAAAAGTAACATATGTTTTGCGTGTGAAGTTTTTTGTATAAAAGTAACATATGTTTTGCGTGTGAGATTTCTTGTATAAAAGTAACATATGTTTTGCATGTGAGATTTTTTGTATACAAGTAACATATGTTTGGCGTGTGAGATTTTTTTTATACAAGTAATATATATTTTGCATGTGAGATTTTTTGTATAAAAGTAACATGTTTTGCGTGTGAGATTTTTTGTATAAAAGTAACATATGTTTTGCATGTGAGATGTTTTGTATAAAAGTAACATATGTTTTGCGTGTGAGATTTTTTGTATAAAAGTAACATATGTTTTGCATGTGAGATTTTTTGTATAAAAGTAACATATGTTTTGCGTGTGAGATTTTTTGTATAAAATAACATATGTTTTGCATGTGAGATTTTTTGTATAAAAGTAACATATGTTTTGCGTGTGAGATTTTTTTATAAAAGTAACATATGTTTTGCATGTGAGATTTTTTGTATAAAAGTAACATATGTTTTGCGTGTGCGATTTTTTGTATGAAAGTAACATATGTTTTGCGTGTGAGATTTTTTGTATAAAAGTAACATATATTTTGCATGTGAGATTTTTTGTATAAAAGTAACATATGTTTTGCATGTGAGATTTTTTGTATAAAAGTAACATATGTTTTGCGTGTGAGATTTTTTTTATAAAAGTGACATATGTTTTGCATGTGAGATTTTTTGTATAAAAGTAACATATGTTTTGCATGTGAGATTTTTTTTATAAAAGTAACATATGCTTTGCATGTGAGATTTTTTGTATAAAAGTAACATATGTTTTGCGTGTGAGATGTTTTGTATAAAAGTAACATATGTTTTGCATGTAATATTTTTTGTATAAAAGTAACATATGTTTTGCATGTAAGATTTTTTGTATAAAAGTAACATGTGTTTTGCGTGTGAGATTTTTTGTATAAAAGTAACATATGTTTTGCGTGTGAGATTTTTTGTATAAAAGTAACATATGTTTTGCGTGTGAGATTTTTTTTATAAAAGTAACATATGTTTTGCATGTGAGATTTTTTGTATAAAAGTAACATATGTTTTGCGTGTGAGATTTTTTTTATACCAGTAACATATGTTTTGCATGTGAGATTTTTTGTATAAAAGTAACATGTTTTGCGTGTGAGATTTTTTGTATAAAAGTGACATATGTTTTGCATGTGAGATTTTTTGTATAAAAGTAACATATGTTTTGCATTGGATATTTTTTGTATAAAAGTAACATATGTTTTGCATGTGAGATTTTTTGTATAAAAGTAACATATGTTTTGCGTGTGAGATTTTTTTATAAAAGTAACATATGTTTTGCGTGTGAGATTTTTTGTATAAAAGTAACATATGTTTTGCGTGTGAGATTTTTTGTATAAAAGTAACATATGTTTTGCGTGTGAGATTTTTTGTATAAAAGTAACATATGTTTTGCGTGTGAGATTTTTTGTATAAAAGTTACATATGTTTTGCGTGTGAGATTTTTTGTATAAAAGTAACATACGTTTGGCATGTGAGATTTTTTGTATAAAAGTAACATATGTTTTGCGTGTGAGATTTTTTGTATAAAAGTAACATATGTTTTGCATTGGATATTTTTTGTATAAAAGTAACATATGTTTTGCGTGTGAGATTTTTTGTATAAAAGTAACATATGTTTTGCGTGTGAGATTTTTTGTATAAAAGTAACATATGTTTTGCGTGTGAGATTTTTTGTATAAAAGTAACATGTTTTGCATGTGAGATATTTTGTTTAAAAGTAACATATGTTTTTCGTGTGAGATTTTTTGTATAAAAGTAACATATGTTTTAGCGTGTGAGATTTTTTGGTATAAAAGTAACATATGTTTTGCGTGTGAGATTTTTTGTATAAAATAACATATGTTTTGCATGTGAGATTTTTTGTATAAAAGTAACAAATGTTTTGCGTGTGAGATTTTTTTATAAAAGTAACATATGTTTTGCATGTGAGATTTTTTGTATAAAAGTAACATATGTTTTGCGTGTGCGATTATTTGTATAAAAGTAACATATGTTTTGCGTGTGAGATTTTTTGTATAAAAGTAACATATGTTTTGCATGTGAGATTTTTTGTATAAAAGTAACATATGTTTTGCATGTGAGATTTTTTGTATAAAAGTAACATATGTTTTGCGTGTGAGATGTTTTGTATAAAAGTAACATATGTTTTGCATGTAAGATTTTTTGTATAAAAGTAACATATGTTTTGAATGTAAGATTTTTTGTATAAAAGTAACATATGTTTTGCGTGTGAGATTTTTTGTATAAAAGTAACATATGTTTTGCGTGTGAGAATTTTTTGTATAAAAGTAACATATGTTTTGCGTGTGAGATTTTTTGTATAAAAGTAACATATGTTTTGCGTGTGAGATGTTTTGTATAAAAGTAACATATGTTTTGCATGTAATATTTTTTGTATAAAAGTAACATATGTTTTGCATGTAAGATTTTTTGTATAAAAGTAACATATGTTTTGCGTGTGAGATTTTTTGTATAAAAGTAACATATGTTTTGCGTGTGAGATTTTTTGTATAAAAGTAACATATGTTTTGCGTGTGAGATTTTTTTTATAAAAGTAACATATGTTTTGCATGTGAGATTTTTTGTATAAAAGTAACATATGTTTTGCGTGTGAGATTTTTTTTATACAAGTAACATATGTTTTGCATGTGAGATTTTTTGTATAAAAGTAACATGTTTTGCGTGTGAGATTTTTTTTATAAAATTGACATATGTTTTGCATGTGAGATTTTTTGTATAAAAGTAACATATGTTTTGCATTGGATATTTTTTGTATAAAAGTAACATATGTTTTGCATGTGAGATTTTTTGTATAAAAGTAACATATGTTTTGCGTGTGAGATTTTTTTTATAAAAGTAACATATGTTTTGCGTGTGAGATTTTTTGTATAAAAGTAACATATGTTTTGCGTGTGAGATTTTTTGTATAAAAGTAACATATGTTTTGCGTGTGAGATTTTTTGTATAAAAGTAACATATGTTTTGCGTGTGAGATTTTTTGTATAAAAGTAACATATGTTTTGCGTGTGAGATTTTTTGTATAAAAGTTACATATGTTTTGCGTGTGAGATTTTTTGTATAAAAGTAACATATGTTTTGCATGTGAGATTTTTTGTATAAAAGTAACATATGTTTTGCGTGTGAGATTTTTTGTATAAAAGTAACATATGTTTTGCATTGGATATTTTTTGTATAAAAGTAACATATGTTTTGCGTGTGAGATTTTTTGTATAAAAGTAACATATGTTTTGCGTGTGAGATTTTTTGTATAAAAGTAACATATGTTTTGCGTGTGAGATTTTTTGTATAAAAGTAACATATGTTTTGCATGTGAGATATTTTGTATAAAAGTAACATATGTTTTTCGTGTGAGATTTTTTGTATAAAAGTAACATATGTTTTGCGTGTGAGATTTTTTGTATAAAAGTAACATATGTTTTGCGTGTGAGATTTTTTGTATAAAATAACATATGTTTTGCATGTGAGATTTTTTGTATAAAAGTAACATATGCTTTGCGTGTGAGATTTTTTTATAAAAGTAACATATGTTTTGCATGTGAGATTTTTTGTATAAAAGTAACATATGTTTTGCGTGTGCGATTATTTGTATAAAAGTAACATATGTTTTGCGTGTGAGATTTTTTGTATAAAAGTAACATATGTTTTGCATGTGAGATTTTTTGTATAAAAGTAACATATGTTTTGCATGTGAGATTTTTTGTATAAAAGTAACATATGTTTTGCGTGTGAGATTTTTTGTATAAAAGTAACATATGTTTTGCATGTGAGATTTTTTGTATAAAAGTAACATATGTTTTGCGTGTGAGATTTTTTGTATAAAAGTTACATATGTTTTGCATGTGAGATTTTTTGTATAAAAGTAACATATGTTTTGCGTGTGAGATTTTTTGTATAAAAGTAACATATGTTTTGCGTGTGAGATTTTTTGTATAAAAGTAACATATGTTTTGCATGTAAGATTTTTTGTATAAAAGTAACATATGTTTTGCATGTAAGATTTTTTGTATAAAAGTAACATATGTTTTGCCTGTGAGATTTTTTGTATAAAAGTAACATATGTTTTGCGTGTGAGATATTTTATATAAAAGTAACATATGTTTTGCGTGTGAGATTTCTTGTATAAAAGTAACATATGTTTTGCATGTGAGATTTTTTGTATAAAAGTAACATATGTTTTGCATAGGATATTTTTTGTATAAAAGTAACATATGTTTTGCGTGTGAGATTTGTTGTATAAAAGTAATATATGTTTTGCATGTGAGATTTTTTGTATAAAAGTAACATATGTTTTGCATGTGAGATTTTTTGTATAAAAGTAACATATGTTTTGCATGTGAGATTTTTTGTATAAAAGTAACATATGTTTTGCGTGTGAGATTTTTTTTATAAAAGTAACATATGTTGTGCGTGTGAGATTTTTTGTATAAAAGTAACATATGTTTTGCGTGTGAGATTTTTTGTATAAAAGTAACATATGTTTTGCGTGTGAGATTTTTTGTATAAAAGTAACATATGTTTTGCATGTGAGATTTTTTGTATAAAAGTAACATATGTTTTGCGTGTGAGATTTTTTGTATAAAAGTCACATATGTTTTGCATGTTAGATTTTTTGTATAAAAGTAACATATGTTTTGCGTGTGAGATTTTTTTATAAAAGTAACATATGTTTTGCATGTGAGATTTTTTTATAAAAGTAACATATGTTTTGCGTGTGAGATGTTTTGTATAAAAGTAACATATGTTTTGCGTGTGAGATTTTTTGTATAAAAGTAACATATGTTTTGCGTGTGAGATTTCTTGTATAAAAGTAACATATGTTTTGCATGTGAGATTTTTTGTATAAAAGTAACATATGTTTTGCGTGTGTAATTTTTTTTATACAAGTAACATATGTTTTGCATGTGAGATTTTTTGTATAAAAGTAACATGTTTTGCGTGTGAGATTTCTTGTATAAAAGTAACATATGTTTTGCATGTGAGATTTTTTGTATAAAAGTAACATATGTTTTGCATTGGATATTTTTTGTATAAAAGTAACATATGTTTTGCATGTGAGATTTTTTGTATAAAAGTAACATATGTTTTGCGTGTGAGATTTTTTTTATAAAAGTAACATATGTTTTGCGTGTGAGATTTTTTGTATAAAAGTAACATATGTTTTGCGTGTGAGATTTTTTGTATAAAAGTAACATATGTTTTGCGTGTGAGATTTTTTGTATAAAAGTAACATATGTTTTGCGTGTGAGATTTTTTTATAAAAGTTACATATGTTTTGCGTGTGAGATTTTTTGTATAAAAGTGACATATGTTTTGCATGTGAGATTTTTTGTATAAAAGTAACATATGTTTTGCGTGTGAGATTTTTTGTATAAAAGTAACATATGTTTTGCATTGGACATTTTTTGTATAAAAGTAACATATGTTTTGCGTGTGAGATTTTTTTATAAAAGTAACATATGTTTTGCGTGTGAGATTTTTTGTATAAAAGTAACATATGTTTTGCGTGTGAGATTTTTTGTATAAAAGTAACATGTTTTGCATGTGAGATATTTTGTATAAAAGTAACATATGTTTTTCGTGTGAGATTTTTTGTATAAAAGTAACATATGTTTTGCGTGTGAGATTTTTTGTATAAAAGTAACATATGTTTTGCGTGTGAGATTTTTTGTATAAAAGTTACATATGTTTTGCGTGTGAGATGTTTTGTATAAAAGTAACATATGTTTTGCATGTGAGATTTTTTGTATAAAAGTAACATATGTTTTGCGTGTGAGATTTTTTGTATAAAAGTAACATATGTTTTGCGTGTGAGATTTTTTGTATAAAAGTAACATATGTTTTGCGCGTGAGATTTTTTGTATAAAAGTAACATATGTTTTGCGTGTGAGATTTTTTGTATAAAAGTAACATATGTTTTGCATTGGATATTTTTATATAAAAGTAACATATGTTTTGCGTGTGAGATTTGTTGTATAAAAGTAATATATGTTTTGCATGTGAGATTTTTTGTATAAAAGTAACATATGTTTTGCATGTGAGATTTTTTGTATAAAAGTAACATATGTTTTGCATGTGAGATTTTTTGTATAAAAGTAACATATGTTTTGCATTGGATATTTTTTGTATAAAAGTAACATATGTTTTGCATGTGAGATTTTTTGTGTAAAAGTAACATATGTTTTGCGTGTGAGATTTCTTGTATAAAAGTAACATATGTTTTGCGTGTGAGATTTTTTGTATAAAAGTAATATATGTTTTGCATGTGAGATTTTTTTGTATAAAGGTAACATATGTTTTGCATGTGAGCTTTTTTGTATAAAAGTAACATATCTTTTGCATTGGATATTTTTTGTATAAAAGTAACATATGTTTTGCAGATGATATTTTTGTATAAAAGTAACATATGTTTTGCATGTGAGATTTTTTGTATAAAAGTAACATATGGTTTGCATGTGAGATTTTTTGTATAAAAGTAACCTATGTTTTGCATGGTAGATTTTTTGTATAAAAGTAACATATGTTTTGCGTGTGAGATTTTTTGTATAAAAGTAACATATGTTTTGCGTGTGAGATTTTTTGTATAAAAGTAACATATGTTTTGCGTGTGAGATTTTTTTATAAAAGTTACATATGTTTTGCGTGTGAGATTTTTTGTATAAAAGTGACATATGTTTTGCATGTGAGATTTTTTGTATAAAAGTAACATATGTTTTGCGTGTGAGATTTTTTGTATAAAAGTAACATATGTTTTGCATTGGACATTTTTTGTATAAAAGTAACATATGTTTTGCGTGTGAGATTTTTTTATAAAAGTAACATATGTTTTGCGTGTGAGATTTTTTGTATAAAAGTAACATATGTTTTGCGTGTGAGATTTTTTGTATAAAAGTAACATGTTTTGCATGTGAGATATTTTGTATAAAAGTAACATATGTTTTTCGTGTGAGATTTTTTGTATAAAAGTAACATATGTTTTGCGTGTGAGATTTTTTGTATAAAAGTAACATATGTTTTGCGTGTGAGATTTTTTGTATAAAAGTTACATATGTTTTGCGTGTGAGATGTTTTGTATAAAAGTAACATATGTTTTGCATGTGAGATTTTTTGTATAAAAGTAACATATGTTTTGCGTGTGAGATTTTTTGTATAAAAGTAACATATGTTTTGCGTGTGAGATTTTTTGTATAAAAGTAACATATGTTTTGCGCGTGAGATTTTTTGTATAAAAGTAACATATGTTTTGCGTGTGAGATTTTTTGTATAAAAGTAACATATGTTTTGCATTGGATATTTTTATATAAAAGTAACATATGTTTTGCGTGTGAGATTTGTTGTATAAAAGTAATATATGTTTTGCATGTGAGATTTTTTGTATAAAAGTAACATATGTTTTGCATGTGAGATTTTTTGTATAAAAGTAACATATGTTTTGCATGTGAGATTTTTTGTATAAAAGTAACATATGTTTTGCATTGGATATTTTTTGTATAAAAGTAACATATGTTTTGCATGTGAGATTTTTTGTGTAAAAGTAACATATGTTTTGCGTGTGAGATTTCTTGTATAAAAGTAACATATGTTTTGCGTGTGAGATTTTTTGTATAAAAGTAATATATGTTTTGCATGTGAGATTTTTTTGTATAAAGGTAACATATGTTTTGCATGTGAGCTTTTTTGTATAAAAGTAACATATCTTTTGCATTGGATATTTTTTGTATAAAAGTAACATATGTTTTGCAGATGATATTTTTGTATAAAAGTAACATATGTTTTGCATGTGAGATTTTTTGTATAAAAGTAACATATGGTTTGCATGTGAGATTTTTTGTATAAAAGTAACCTATGTTTTGCATGGTAGATTTTTTGTATAAAAGTAACATATGTTTTGCGTGTGAGATTTTTTGTATAAAAGTAACATATGTTTTGCATGTGAGATTTGTTGTATAAAAGTAACATATGTTTTGCATTGGATATTTTTTGTATAAAAGTAACATATGTTTTGCGTGTGAGATTTTTTGTATAAAAGTAACATATGTTTTGCGTGTGAGATTTTTTGTATAAAAGTAACATATGTTTTGCGTGTGAGATTTTTTGTATAAAAGTAACATGTTTTGCGTGTGAGATTTTTTTGTATAAAAGTAACATTGCTATTTGAATGTTAGATGCTAGTAGTTGAAGGGAATTTCAAAGTGATGCTGTTCGAGGTAAGAAACTATCAGAATAGAAAGCTTTCTGGCATTTAGGTACCTCACCATGAAGGGGTGAGATTTTGTTGCTAAGCGCGTTTGTCGAGGATATGTACGTCAAGTTAGCACAAGGCCAACGAGTTCAGCAGAACCCATTCCATTAAAATATTTGTAAACTAGGCTCATTGCAGCAATGTGGCGGGGTTGGAGCTTCGTTATCAAAGATTGAAAACTCTTTTTTGGACCCTATCCAAGAGAGAGAGGCTAATGGTAGATCTACCAGCCCAGAAGTGGCAACAATATGCCATTTATGGGGGAATGGTGCCCTTGTAGACGTACAGGATACTCTCAAATGTTAGGAGTTTTCTAGCTCGATAAATGGAACCGACCTTCTTTGCGTCAGCCTTTGCAATGTCCTCTATGTATTTGTTCTAGTTAATATTGCCTGCAAATCAAAGCCAAGCAGTTTAAAGGAAGAACTCTGATGTAGGTTTTATTTCGTCATGTATATAGATGGTTTGAGAGGCGTCTCGTAATTGTTAAAGGAGAGCAGCTTAGTCTTACTAGCATTTAAAATTTGGAAGCTGCGAGCAGCCACGTGTGTTGTTGATCATAAACTGGCCATCACGTAGGTGCTTATTTTATGCTAAATTTATTTAAAAAGTGATCCCCTCCTCTAAAATTTTACATATTTAATATTTTCTAATTCTTTCACTGATATTTTATTGAAATGTAATAGGCAAGAAAAAGATTTTGATTTTTTAAGGAGTAAAAGTAATGTTTGTTAGTAAAAATTTATCAAAATGATTTTTTATTTCGATTTTTGGTATAATAGTAACATCTTTTATGTGTAAAAAATATATAGAGAGCAGAAGTCTTAAAATGCCATGAGGCTTATGTAGTGTATAAACTATAAATTGATGTGCTGGCAAGTTACTCTTAAAATAATAACGATTAAGTCAAATCTCGATGATTATATACTAAAGACAATAAAAGGAATAAGACAAATAAGCTCATTATATTTACTTGCGGTCAAAATAGAGCTGTTATGAATATATTTATTTAGTCTTTATATTCTGTATTCGTTCTCTGCTATGTATATATCTATATAGTTATATAAATCTGTGGACTGTTCGTCCTTACTTGAATATTTTTTAGTCAGGTTCATCCATTACCAGGCATGTTGCCACTTGAATGTTAGGGGCTAGTAGCAGAAGGGAATTCCAAGTCTTAATATTCAAGGAAAGAAACTATTAGAATAGAAGGTGAAGTGGTGAGATTTTGTTGCTAAGCGGGGTTGTCAAAGTGTATTGACTTCATCAGGGTAAATTCCATTAAAGTACTTCTAACACAGGCACAGAGACATAACATTGCCGCAATAATATGGCAGGGTTGGAGTTTCATTAACAAAGTGGGATCTATTAGATTGGAAACACTTTTTTGTATCCTATCCTAGAGGGAGACACTAATGCTTGATTCACCAGCCCAGATGTTGCAAATGGTGCACTTGTATAGGTACAGGACACTTTAATGGTAGTAGTTTTCTAGCTCACTACACCGACCTTCTTTGCATCAGCCTTTGCAATGTCCTCTATATATTTGTTCCAGTTCATATTGCCCGCAAATGCAAAGTCAAGGACTTTGAATGAATAATTCTCAGGTAGGTTTTATTTGTCATGAATATCGGTGGTTTGAGAAGCATCTTGTGATTGTAAAGGAGAACAGCTTAGTCTTACCAGCATTAAATGTTACAACTCATTTGTGGCCACATTTCACCTCACTCTGGAGGTAATTTCTAACGATTCTGCCATTGTCTTAGATTTATGTACATCAGTTCTTCCCTTGTGTATTGTATAGAGCGTTGTATCATCAGCAAATATACACATCTTGGACACAATATTAACAGGGAGGTCGTTTATGAATATCAGGAATAATGGTCCAATGGTCGAACGCTGAGGCACTATCACATTTATGTTTGCTGCTTTGATGTATGTCTACAATGACAACCTGGATAATCTGAGATGAAACAGGTCAAGTAAATACCAACTTCTATAAAAATCCGCCTTCCATGACATTTTCGTGAACTATAAGTCAGCACTCCCTACACAAGCAAAAATAAGTTATGCTACGAACGAAACAAACCGCATTCACCACAGATGCATGAATTAAATGGGCAATATCACCTCCATTGGGAAATTTCATCAAACTCTACGACTAAATGGATACCCCACAAAAACCATAGAGCACATTAATACATTTAAAAGAAAACAAACACCAAAAATAACTGACACACGCTTTCTTAAAATACCACATCCTGATGATAAAATAACTACAGCAATATGCAAAGCCATTCGCAAAGAGCAACTTGACAGAAACTCACACACACTGGCCCAATGTTAAGGCACCACCTATCTAAAACCGTAACTACATCTATGAACAACCAACTGCCCCATAAAAAAACACATGATTATGCAAATGCACATATTCTGTATACGAAATTAAATGCAAAATTTGTAATGAATCATATATCGGAAGTTCTATAAGACCGTTAACTATCCGAATTTAGAAAAACATTACCACCAAAACATTGTCATTCTAAATACATGTGACTACAGAACATAATCCAGACAAAAGCATAAACGTGAAAATTTTAGCAAATGATAGGAATCAGGTTAACCTCAGAGTAAAAGAATTCATTGATTGATTGAAAAATTAAAACCAAAAATTAATAGTAAAACAGAAAAATCTAACATAATTATAATAAAGGCACAAAAATGCACACTATTTTCAATATACGGTCCCAGTCATAATTCATGCAGCAAAATAAGACCTACCTTAACTACATAATCCAAACAAATTAGTGAAGGAATAACTAGGTATAATGGTTTCTCTTTTAAACCGTATTTAAACAGACTTTAGAATGACTTTTCCCTTGATCATATATCTATAGATAAGTGAAAAAAATTAAACCGTTGACATAATTATAGAAGCTCTAGAGGATCTATATTCTTACAAGAACATTTAAAAAAACAATGGTCAGTTATAACCATATTAAACAGAATTTTGAATTACGTCATCTTGATCAGAAAAAAATAGAATTAATGTTTGAACGTTTGGATTTAAAATCTAAACAAAGCAGCCACTTAAAAAATAGAATTATTTCCTCTGAGTATGTAATGGAATTAATTAATGTTTGAACGTTTGGATTTAAAATCTAAACAAAGCAGCCACTTAAAAAATAGAATTATTTCCCCTGGGTATGTAATGGAATTAATTAATGTTTGAACGTTTGGATTTAAAATCTAAACAAAGCAGCCACTTAAAAAATAGAATTATTTCCCATGAGTATGTAATGGAATTAATTAATGTTTGATCATTAGGATTAAAAATCTAAACAAAGCAGTCACTTAAAAAATAGAATTATTTCCCCTGAGTATGTAAGTCAGCACTCCCTACACAAGCAAAAATAAGTTATGCTACGAACGAAACAAACCGCATTCACAACAGATGCATGAATAAAATGGACAAGATCACCTCGATTGGAAAATTTCAGCACATTAACACATTTAAAAGAAAACAAACCCCGAAAATAACTGACACACGCTTTCTTAAAATACCACATTCTGATGATAAAATAACTACAGCAATATGCAAAGCCGTTCACAAAGAGCAACTTGACAGAAAACTCACACACACTGGCCCAATGTTAAGGCACCACCTATCTAAAACCGTAACTACATCTATGAACAAACAACTGCCCCATAAAAAACACAGGATTATGCAAATGCACATATTCTGTATACGAAATTAAATGCAAAATTTGTAATGAATCATATATCGGAAGTTCTATAAAACCGTTAAATATCCGAATTTAGAAAAACATTACCACCAAAACATTGTCATTCTAAATACATGTGGCTATAGAACATAATCCAAACAAATTAGCGAAGGAATAACTAGGTATAATGGTTTCTCTTTTAAATCATATTTAAACGGAATTTAGAATTACTTTTCCCTTGATCATATATCTATAGATAAGTGAACAAAATTCAACCGTTGACATAATTATAGAAGCTCTAGAGGATCTATATTTTTACAAGAACATTTAAAAAACAATGGCCAGTTATAACCATATTAAACAGAATTTTGAATTACGTCATCTTGATCAGAAAATCTATAGACAAGTAAAAACATAGAATTATTTCCCCTGAGCATGTAATGGAATTAATTAATATTTGAGCGTTTGGATTTAAAATCTAAACAACGCAGCCACTTTACAATTTACAACCTAGTGAGAGGATTTCTTTTTCATCTAATTTAGAAAAAAATCTGTTGATAGTACTTATTACCCGAAATAACCTTTGGAATAAGTACTATCAACAGATTTTTTCTAATGTGTCGTATATATCTTTTATATTAAATTAATCAGAATAAAAATATGTTATTGTAAATATTTGAATGAGAATACTAAAAAATATTTATTTTTTAATTTTTTGCAGATGTTCCTGATTGAATTCTATAATTGAATTTGAATAGCGTATCAATTTTTTAAACTTATCCTATAAACAGCTATTACCTTATTGGAGAGACTACTGCGACATCTGTTGGAAAATTTCTTATACTGGACAATACTATTTTGCGAATTTTGTGAAATAGTTTCAAAAACATAAGACATTTTGAAAGTAATTTTTGTTAAATATGTGTTTCATGTTGAAACAAATAAAAAAGTAATGAGAAATTGAATAAAAAATTGGAGAAAGTATGTGGCTTATAATCTACAATTTATACTACAGTGCAGGAAACTGTATAACTAAGAAATATAAAAACACGCTGCATATAATTTCAGCTATACTATATCTTAAGCAAAATCTGAAGCACTAAAATATATTTTAGAAAAGTAAAACATTATAAATACTATATTATTGTGAAGGAACTGAAAATTCCATTTGATTGAAATCAAATTATCTTCAGCATGTATGAATCAGGACTATAAAAGTTGATGACATCCAATTCAATTGAAACATGCTGGTACAGATTATTGAAAAGTTTTGTGATTAAGTTTTTTTAGAAACAGCACATGTTGTGACATTCGGGGAATAGACACATTCGGATGTGTATGTGTGTGTATTTTCCATCAACATACGGTTTACTGGGAAACAATAAGACTTAAAAGAAAGTTAACAATTTATAAAAAAAATATCTCCTCCCTGTTGGAACATATAAAAGATCTTAAATATCTCATAAATGTTTGGCATCTAGTATTGTGCTCTATTTTATTGTAGAAAAGCAACCTTCTTCTGAAGTGTATTGATATTCTTGTACTAAAAATAAATTAAAAAGTTAATGTTAATGAGACACATAAGAAGTCGCATTGTAGAAAAGCAACCTTCTTCTGAAGTGTATTGATATTCTTGTACGAAAAATAAGTGTGTGGATATTCCTGTTCTCGATCATAAAAGATATGAATGTACGGAAGCTATGCTAAAAAAGATTTAAAAATTGTAAAATGTGGATACTCTTGATCTTAAAAGTTACTGTTAATCAGAAATACTAGAAGTCATATTGGAGAAAAGACACCTCTTTCTGAAGTGCATTGTACTAAAATAAGTGTGTGGAAATTCTTGTTCTCAAAAGTGATCGTTATTGACACATATAAGAAATCACACTGAAGTAAACCTATATTTCTGTTCTCAAAAATCAGACATAGTGACAAATATTAGAACTCACACAATGAGAAAGTTGAATGCCTACTATACACTATCGTCGAATGTCTAAGATCTCTCTGTAAACCCTGACCTAATATTTACAATTACATAGTATTTGGAGATCTCTTTCTATGACTAACCCAAATTAGCTTTTATTATGAATGGTGCATATTCTCTGAATGATCTTACTTCTAGTATCTATGTACCTCTTGATTTCTGAAAACTCAAGTAATAGCACAACACTCCGACAGACTAGATAAACCCCTGTACTGGAATCCAGTAAGTGCAAGATATATTACAACATATGAAAATGGTTCATTGGGGAGAGGAAAATTATGTTTTTAATTTTGTTTACTAGCTCAATGTTTGAGAGATAAAGAACTTTACTGGAACATACGAATATCTATGTATATCTTGATTTCTGAGAACTTCGACTGAAGCAAAATAAAACAAAAGAGAAAAACCACATTCGTGTAGAGTTTGTGGATATTATTTATCGCGAAAATTACTATCAGTTGTACATATGATCACTCACACTGGAGAAAAGCCCATGCCTGTGAAATGTGTGCATATTCTTGTTTTAAAAAGTCAGTTTTAATGAAACATTCTTGTAAAGTACGTAGATATTCCTCTGTTTAGTGAGACATGTGAACTATATTTTTGACTGAAATAAAAAAAATGGAAAAGCCACATTCTTGTCAAGTTTGTGGATATTCTTGTTCTCGAAAATCAGAGTTAGTGAGGCATATACGAATTCACTCTGGAGAAAAGCCATATTCTTGTGATGTTTGTGGATATTCTTGTTCTCAAAAATCACACTTAGTGAAGCATATGCGAACTCACTCTGCAGAAAAGCCACATTCTTGTGATGTTTGTGGATATTCTTGTTCTCGTAAATCATTGTTAGTAACTCATATGAGAATTCACACTGGGGGAAAACCATATGCTTGTGAAGTATGTAAGCATTCTTTTCCACGAAAAGTAGCTTTATTGAATCATATTAGAACTCACACTGGTGAAAAGCCACATGCTTGTGAAGTGTGTGGGCTTTCTTTTTCTGACAAATCAAATTTACGAAGACATATGAGAATTCACACAGGGGAAAAGCAACATTCTTGTGAAGTATGTGGATATTCTTGTTCACAAAAATCAACGTTGGTGACACATATAAGAACGCACACTGGTGAAAAGCCACATGCTTGTGAAGTGTGTGGGCATTCTTTTTCACAAAAATCAACATTAAAGTTACATATGATAACTCACACTGGGGAAAAGCCACATACTTGTGAAGTGTGTGGCCATTCTTTTTCTCGAAAATCAAAGTTAAATATACATGTGAGAACTCACACTGGGGAAAAGCCACATTCTTGTGAGGTGTGTGGATATTCTTGTTCTCAAAAATCAAACTTAGTGACATATATAAGACCTCACACTGGGGAAAAGCGACATGTTTGTGAAGTTTGCTGGCATTCTTTTTTTGAAAACTTAAAGTTAGTAAAATATATGAGAACTCACACTGGGGAAAATCCACATAGTTGTGAAGTGTGTGGGCATTCGTTTTCACGAAAATCAAAGTTAAAGATTCATATGAGAACTCACACTGGAGAAAAGCCACATTCCTGTGAAGCGTGTGGCCTTTCTTTTTCTGATAAATCAAATTTAGTAAAACATATGAGAACTCACACTGGTGCAAAGCCATATTCTTGTGAAGTATGTGCATATTCCTGTTCTCAAAAATCAAGTTTACTAAAACATAAGAAAACTCACATTACAACCCATTATCGATGTCACAGCCCCAAATAATTGTGGCCTGAATAGAGCTGAATAATAAAAGATAACAAAATATCAGGACAAAAAATGCTCTAAAAACACCATGGTCTCTGAAAGAAATAAACAATTTACCATTTATGATAGGAACAACTGGCTTAATAAAAAAGAATCTTCAGAAATATGTAGAAGCAATCCCTGGAGGACCAAGCTGTAATGAAATACAAATAGCAGCCATGAATGGAACAGCATCTACGGTTTAAAGAGTCTTCAAATATAAATTAAAAAAATAACAGAATCAAGTGTTAGCTCCTGGATCTCTTAAAACTTACGGAAGTTAAACAAATAAAAAAAACGAACACCCACAGTCGTTTGATCTATGCTGATATTTTTGTTTTAAAAATTCAATTTACAGCCTAATATGAGAACCCGATACTTTTTAATAATATCTTGTGATTTTTGTTCCTATTCATTAGATTTATTGAAACACATGAAAAAAACACCTAATCGAAAAATAAAACGTGAAATAACTCATGTATGATGAAAGAACTCTAAATTACCAATGGAGCGAGATTTTAGAATATGTTATAATATGAAAAAGTAAAGAATTTTGTTAAAACGTCATTGTCTCTGAAATCTATAAATATTATTTAGTTTATATTTTAGAAATGCTACAGTATGAAAAAGTAAAGAATTGTGTTAAAACGATATTGAGTCTGAAATATATAAATATTATTTATTCTATATTTTAGAATATGTTACAATATGAAAAAATAAAGAATTGTGTTAAAACAACATTGTCTCTGAAATATAAAATATTATTTATTTTATATTTTAGAATATGCAACAATATGTAAAATAAAGAATTGTGTTAAAACGACATTGTTTCTGAAATCTATAAATATTATTTATTTTATATTTTAGAATATGTTACAGTATGTAAATAAAAAATTGTGTTAAAACGACATTGTCTTTGAAATATGTAAATATTATTTATTTTATATTTTAGAATATGCAAAAATATATAAAAGTAAAAAATTGTGTTAAAACGACATTGTCTCTGAAATATATAAATATTATACGAATTTTAATAGCAAAAGACTAATAAAAATCTAAAGTAATACTTAAACACAATTCATATCAAACGAATTTGTTGCGAAAAACAAGTAAACTCATAAAAGCAATGGCTTGTCTACTTAAAAACATCTCTCGTATCTATTTTAAATCTTGATGAAATTAAATATTAACTCGTTGATGGAAAAAGTTAATTTATTGAAACTTATATAAAATAAAGAGGAGATGCTAAATTATTGAACTATGTGAACTGTCATCTAAGCTTCAGACTCTGTCCCATCGACGAAATGTAGCATCCCCCTGCCTGTTCTACAAGTACTTTTATGGTGTATGCTCCGACGAACTGCAAGCACTTGTACCCCATCGACGTAAATACCTCCGACAAACCGGACACGCAGCTAAATCCCACCCTTTCACTGTTGAAATCCCTAGATGTACGAGAGCCTTCTATCCCAGTACTTTCTTCCCCCAAACCGCTAGACTTTTGAATGTCCTGCCGGGTTCCTCCTTCTCCAACTGTACTGACATGCAGAAGTTCTAGTGTAACTCGCCACATAGTACCCCTGTAGCTTATGTCCCTGATAGTAGCCTCCTACATCAAAGTGGCAATGCTTGTTTTGGGTGCAGATGTAATACAAAAAAACAAACTTTTAATGCATCTAAAACCAAACTTCTATCCTTACATCATCAACGCTCTGATCCCCATCTGGCATCAATTGAGATGGATGGCTCTCGTCTGGAAGAGACCCCGTGTTTTGAAAAAGCTTCTGGTTTGATCTTTACTCCTGATCTGAAATGGAACACTTACATCAAGTCTGTTGCCAAGGTCGCTGGAAAGATGATGGGATCCTGCACGCCTGTGGAACTCTGTTCCGTCTGCCTGCTTCCCACCGGACTACGACTTGGATGTCTTCAAGTCAAACGTTAACAAATTCCTAATGAACCGCCCCCGTTAGTAAACACTTCATCAAATCTCCACACTAACGTAATGTACTTGCAATAACCCTTATCCCTGAGTGGCTTACAGGCCTTGATAAGTGGTGATCACTGTGTAAAAAAAAAATTCCATGGCAGGTGCTCGTCGTAACTCTAATCTCTGGTTCCCCCTCGCCAATCTTTCATGAAAAACACCCGTCTGGCTGAATCCACTGTGAAAACTTTCCCCCACTCTTTATCGGTGCCTAAATCAAAACGTGGATTCCATGAACAAAGCTTCTTTCTCAGAACTTCACGCCTGTGGAACTCTATTTCTCTGCCTGCTTCCCACCTGACTACAACTTGGATGTGTTCAAGTCCAACGTTAACAAATTCCTAATGAACCGCCCCCTTAAGTAAACACTTCATCAAATCTCCACACCAACGTAATATAGTTGCAATAACCCTTATCCCTGAGTGGCTTCCGGGCCTTGATAAGTGGTGATCACTGTGTAAAAAAACTATATCAGCTTTTCTGTTCACGTTTATAAACTTTTATAAAAATTACAAACACTTGACAAAAGTTATATTCTTGCAAAGTATGTAGTCTTATTCTGATATAACAATAAATACGAAATACTAAATTATATGAGAAATCAAGTTTTATTATACTATACACTGTTAATTTACAATGATTAAAAAATTCAAAAACTATTTGTAAATATACAGTTTCAACCAAGTTACAGATATATTCATGCAGGCGCGATTAAATGATCATTAAAATCTTTAAAATATTTCCTTGAATGTAAAAGATAGCAGGTGATTGCTTGGCGTCAGCTAGGATGCTCTATCTCAACTAGAACAAAATGATTAAAAAATAAAATAAACAAGAGACTAGGTAGATCTTCAATATATCTCAGTGTGACGAATACCATACGAAATATCTGGTTTAAGAAGTTTTCATGACTTTTTAGCAGCTTATAGTTGTTTAATCAATCTGTTGATTTGTAAGAAATCCACAGAAGCATGGCTTATAAAAGGCGATACAAGCCTCATATTTCTATAACACGTAGGTATTTCGTCTTAGCAAATACAGACGAATAAAAAAGCTCTTCACGCATCTACTTACATACAACATTTATGAATAATCATTGCTAGAGTTTCGATTAAAAAGAACAAGAAGGATGTAGGCAGAAGTGGTTCTGCACCACCAACAACAACAATGTTAAAGAAAGCCGGAGAAAATCCAAATCTTCTAGGTTTATTACAAATGAGAATTCACATATGATACAAAATAATCAAAAGTCCTGATTTATGTCAGATAAATATACTGATGATTCTACTTCCTCACTTTCACATACTGTAACATATTCAGTATCACATACTGTAACATATTCAATATCACATACTGTAACATATTCACTATCACATACTATAACATATTCAATATCACATACTGTAACATATTCACTATCACATACTGTAACATATTCACTATCACATACTGTAACATATTCAATATCACATACTGTAACATTTTCAGTATCACATACTGTAACATATTAAACATCACATACTCTAAAATATTCAATATCACATACTGTAACATTTTCAGTATCACATACTGTAACATATTCAACATCACATACTGTAACATATTAAGTATCACATACTGTAACATATTCAACATCACATACTCTAACATATTCAATATCACATACTGTAACATTTTCAGTATCACATTATGTAACATATTCAATATCATATACTGTAACATATTCAGTATCACATACTGTAACATATTAAATATCACATACTGTAAAATATTCAATATCACATACTGTAACATATTCAATATCACATACTGTAACATATTCAATATCACATACTGTAACATATTCAATATCACATACTGTAACATATTCAATATCACATACTGTAACATATTCAATATCACATACTGTAACATATTCAATATCACATTATGTAACATATTCAATATCACATGCTGTAACATATTCAATATCACATACTGTAACATTTTCAGTATCACATACTGTAACATATTCAATATCACATACTATAATATATTCAATATCACATACTGTAACATTTTCAGTATCACATACTGTAACATATTCAATATCACATACTGTAACATATTCAATATCACATACTGTAACATTTTCAGTATCACATTATGTAACATATTCAATATCACATACTGTAACATATTCAGTATCACATACTGTAACATATTCAATATCACATACTGTAACATATTCAATATCACATACTGTAACATATTCAATATCACATACTGTAACATATTCAATATCACATACTGTAACATATTCAATATCACATACTGTAACATTTTCAGTATCACATACTGTAACATATTAAATAACACATACTGTAACATATTCAGTATCACATACTGTATCATATTCAATATCACATACTGTAACATATTCAATATCACATACTGTAACATATTCAATACTACATAGTGTAACATATTAAATATCACATACTGTAACATTTTCAATATCACATACTGTAACATATTCAATATCATATACTGTAACATATTCAATATCACATACTGTAACATATTCAATATCACATACTGTAACACCTTCAATGTGAAATATTTCAATAGAGCTAAACGTTTTAAAATAAAATATAACACTTGAAATTTTTTTCACAAAGAAACCGAACGTTTGAATGTAACATTTGTTGGAAATAGTTATTTTAAGCTGGGGAATAAATATTACAGTTTATAGTAAACTATAAAATGACTTGTATGGTGACGTAAGAGTATTAAATGAGTTATCTTATAGTCACCTACTAAGAGATTCAGCACGAGTTTGCTTGTTGACAGTGTCAGTTAAAGTCAAGATTGGCCAGCGGACATGGAAGGGGATTTAGTATGCAATCTCTGAGAGCAGAAAATAGTAAAATAGAATATAAAACTCAATATTATAAATCCATTTGATACATTATGTTAACTAGTAAAACAAATATGAGAATATTTTTTAAAGATGTTTGATACAAAACTCGTCAGAATAAGATTAGGAAAGGTAAAACATGGGAAGAAAAAACAAACTATTTGCTTCATGCTCTTTAAATATATCAGGCAAATATGCATGCGCTCTACTTTTTATTTCTATAAAAGACGACACGTAAAAAACATTGGAATACAGGTGAACACAACTGAAGTAAAAGGTAAAAGAATTGCTCCTATCTTTACACCATCAACACCCTGATACCCATCTGGCATCACTTGATATGGATGGCTCTCGTCTAGGAGAAGCCCCATGTTTTGACAAGATTTTGGGCTTGACCTTTACTCTTGATCTGATATGGAACACGTACATCAAATCCATTGTCATATCTGGGCAGGAGCTGCTAAAAACAGCCTATCCTGCATTGACAGAGTACAAAATATATTTCATGGCTTAGTGGAGGATGCCCTTTTCTCTTCCCTGCAACCTCTCCCCCACAGAAGAGACATTGCGAGCCTTTGTTTTATCGTTATTTCCATGGCAGGTGCTCATCTTAACTCCAATCTCTGGTCCTCCCTCGCCAATCCTTTACGAAAAACATCCGCCTAGTTGAATCCACTGTCAAAAACTTTACCCACAAAGCTTCTTTCTTAGAACTGCACGCCTGTGAAACTCTGCTTCCCATCTGACGTCAAACTGGATGTCTTCAAGTCCAACGTAAACAGGGTCCTGATGAGCCACCATCTTAAGTAGACACTTTATTAAATCTCCACACTAACGTACTGTATTTGCAATAAGCCTTGTCCCTGAGGTGTTCCGGGCCTTGATAAGTGGTGACCACCTTGTAAAAATAGAGTTAATCACATCGATTGTTTATGTTTTAGTCACCCACATTATCAGACCTTTACTTAAATAATAAAAATGTAAAAATATGCGTGAAACTCTGAGGGAAGTCATAGACATGGAATAAAGCTGTGTTATAATGTTTCACCCGGGGGAATTTATATTCTTTGTCACCTGAAAAAAGAGAAGGTATGTTTTGCTTTTGTCTTGTCTGCTACAATGACAAACATTTTATTCATGTTAATAGAGCTGTATCGCATACTTTATTTATTGTGGTAACATACTATATTCCTTCCTGTACAAAAATGATAGAAAAACAATGGAAATAATTTTTGTTTGCATAAACAATGTGTCCTTTACTCTTCTGATTAGTTTAGTAGAACTAGGCAATATCTGTTCGTGACTTTTGTTAATGTTGTATATTTGAATTTGTCTCTCAACAAATTCGCTGGATACGGGCTAATATTTTGATGATGTTAAACGTCTGAAATTAAAATTTAATTCAAATTTCCGGTATTTGGCATTGTTGTAGTGAGCAACATTGTTAGCCTCTACAGTGGACGGTAAGCCATATTCAGCAAATATTTGTTTAGCTGAAAAAGCAATTTTTGAACTTCTGATAACTTTCATGCAATCATTTGTGTATTTGCTGTTGTAATCCGCAATGACAGGAAAGTTTTCAGCATCCAGTGAGAATAGGTATATTCCTAGATAATATCATGGTTGTGTTGGCGCCTCATGCTTTAGTACAATTTCATGGTGCTGAATTTTGTTCGACTCATGCAAAAATTAGGTCTATCCCTAAATAGTCCCATGGGTTTTTGGTCTCTATTGATGTAATAGACATATGCTGCTGAGGTTTTTGGAACTCTTGATATATGCTGCGTTGTTTGCACATGTCAGTTAAGTCTCTGTTCATCTTGTGCCAGTATATTGTCTAATTTACAGCATTGTTTTTATGCCGAAGATGACCAGTGTGTAACTGTTCAAGAATTTTCTGCTATCACGTTGTCGGAATGAGTTGGTTGAGTACTGATGATTTCACCAAGAAATCATTATTCAATTTGATTTTGTTATTCTCTTCGTTATAGTCAGCTAAATCACTTCTTAATTTTTGTGGAGTACTCTCAGATTCGGATTCGATGACTCGGTTATAGTCTTCCTTGAATATCTATGTGAATGCATTAAGAACAAGCGACCCTTCCTGGTCAACTTTTTCTCCACGTCTAGGGTGGAGTTTGGACTGCGGTAGACAAGAAACACTTGTAAGTATTCTCTTCCTATCCTCAATCAGTAAAACATCGCATTTACTTTGCCTGAGTGTTTTCAGACGAAGTGTCAAAAAGGAAGTGTATTTCATCTTCTCTGATCTCTGCAGACATCCAGGTCTTTTCTGTCACAATCAATCAAGTTAGCAATCTCTTAACTACGTTCAGTTTTGGTTTGTTAGGATGACTTTGACATTGTGACCATTGTGGGAATGGGGCGCTTTGCTGTGTGGGAATCTTCGAGGTTCGGTTCGGCATATGGTATAGTTTGTCGTTCAAGGAGAATGCTATCTTTGCCATGGAAGTTCTGAGTCTTTGGAGATCGTAAAAAGGGTTGACCAGCTTAGCAGTTGAACAACCTGACTCTTACTGATTCGGAGATGCTTTTCTCCGGCATCCCGATGTATACGCTTATCAGTCATTAAAGTTCTCCAGTTGACCCGTTATTTCAATGGTAATTCTTTAAATAAAAAAACTCATTCTTATGTGTTCATGTTATATGTTTGCCAGTAGCAAGACATTATTGAAAATGTTCTCAATGTCAGCTGAGTATTCAAATTGACGTTCATTTCTGAAAGCCTTCACCTCTGCTGATTCAGCGTCGCCAACTGTAGTTTTTATGATGCTTGATACGGCGACAAGATTATCGTGAAACTTCTTAAGTTCTGTTGTCGCCCAGCTCTCTGGTATTCCGTAGATAAATATAGGTTTTGTCTGATGAGCATTGTAGAGGCATTAGGTGCCTTGGTTACTGTTGAGTGCTTTTGAGCATTTTTTCCAAAACTTCCACACACATGATAGGAAGACAGATTTGCACACGTAACTAATGCATTGCGTGGCCTAAATTACTGCTTTCGCCATTTGTACAATTCCTTTATTTTATTTGAGTTATTTATGTGAAATATGTCGTTTAAATTTTTTAATATGAAGATTATTTTGATTATTACAACTATTAATCTCATAGATTTTAACATTCGTTCGACTAATCCAAATATGAATTGGTAGTTTGACAATTTTTAATATCTATATATTAATACGATAGCGTGGGTGTTATTTTCTGTGTCATTGATTTTTATGTACTTCTATTTTTGTAATAAATAATTTTGCCAAGAATTCTTCATAAGTTTTGGTTTCGCTTTAAATTATAACTGATGGCAATTCAGTAATCTATTTTTTATAAATAATTTTATCAAGAATCACTCAGTAGTTTTGGTTTTGGTTTCGATTATGGCTGAGAAACTCATGCTACATATATTTTAAAACATTTTATATATATATATATATATATGTATATGTATATATATATATGTATATTTTTATATATATGTATATATATATTTATATATAAAAAAAATATATATGTATATATATATATATATAAAATATATATATATATATATATATATATATATATATATGTGTATATATATATAAAATATATATGTATATATATATATAAAATATATATATATATATATATATATATATATATAAAATATATGCATATATATAAAATATATGTATATATATATTATATATATATATATACATATATATTTTATATATATATACATATATATACATATATATATATATTATATATATATATATACATATATATATTTTTATATATACATATATATACATATATATATATATATATAAATATACATATATATATATACATATACATATATATATATACATATACATATATATATATATATATATAAAATGTTTTAAAAAATTCGACGTTATCTCACGCGGTTAATGGTAGCCGAATGGATTAAGTCTCCGCTAAACCGAGCCAGAGATGTCTCGTGATGCGGCGTTCGAATCGTTCGACTGGTATTAATGGTGTCACCCTGCACTAAAGATTCCTGAAAGGATGAAACACTAGTGTCTGTAGGTATTTAATTATTACAGTAAAAAAATAATTATGACAGCCCCTTTAAGAAATTCGTTTCTTATAGTTGAGCACTTTCAGTTGAAGTAAAAGTCGGTCAACTTAGCTCTTATGCATAGATTATCGTATAAAGATTAGATCACTCTCTGACTGACGTAAATGAACATTTAAAAAATTAAAATGTTTTAAAAAATTCGACGCTATCTCACACGGTTAATGGTAGCCGAAGTGATTATGTCTCCGCTAAACCGAGCCAGAGATGTCTCGTGATGCGGTGTTTTAATCGTTCAACTGGTATTAATCATGTCACCTTGCACTGAAGATTCCCGAAAGGATGAAACACTAGTGTCTGTAGGTATTTAATTATTACAGTAATATATATATATATATATATATATATATATATATATATATATATATATATATATATATATATATATATATATATATATAATAAGTTTTTATTTCCATTCAAGCTAATGCACTCAAGTCATATGGGTATATATTTTTTTATTTATAAAATCCCAACTTCATAATTATAAAAATAGATAGTTGTATATACGAAAGCTGCAAGAATTAAACTATCATATTTTATGATTGGGCTTTGCCGGCCGTTGGTGCTAGCTTAGATAGATACATTTGCAGTTTTAACAAAAACCCTACAGTAATATCAGAGCGCCCCCATTTAAACTGAATATTTACAGAATGGTCAACATCAATGTATTACAAATGATATGCGTCCCCTGTTGAATTTCCACAGGTCCCGCGAGTGAAGATTATTTGGATTATTCGGACTACTATTCTCGTATATTTAACATTAAGCCGACTAATCCAAATAGTTATGAAATGTTCAGTTTTACAAAAATGAACCTCATTTTCATATTTTTTTTTTACATAGACGTCACCACTTATCAGGGCCGACATGCCACTCAAGGATAAGGGTTAAAGAGTGTAGAGTAGTCAAAAGGACGATATAGTAATCGATAGTAATGGAAGTTCGGTAAATTTATATGAGGATTATTTGGATTATTCGGACGGTCTTATCGTAACAGTTATGATGTTCACAGTAACAGTTATGATGTTCTTATCGTAACAGTTATGATGTTCTTATCGTAACAGTTATGATGTTCTTATCGTAACAGTTGTGATGTTCACAGTAACAGTTATGATGTTCTTATCGTAACAGTTATGATGTTCACAGTAACAGTTATGATGTTCTTATCGTAACAGTTATGATGTTCTTATCGTAACAGTTATGATGTTCACAGTAACAGTTATGATGTTATTATCGTAACAGTTATGATGTTCACAGTACCAGTTATGATGTTCTTATCGTAACAGTTATGATGTTCTTATCGTAACAGTTATGATGTTCACAGTAACAGTTATGATGTTCTTATCGTAATAGTTATGATGTTCACAGTAACAGTTATGATGTTCACAGTAACAGTTATGATGTTCACAGTTATTCGATTAATTAAAATAATAACGAAATGAACTCCTTTTTTTCATCTTGATTTTCCTTTTTTTAATGAATTGGATACACAAAAGAGAAATTTACAAAAAGAAATCCTCAAAGCATTAACAAATATACTTGATAGGAAAACAATTCGGCACGAATCACGAATGAACGAACATTTTTACACAAGGAACGAAATAATGATTACACCGTGTTACTGTTACGATGACCTAAATTCATTGCACTTTAGCAAATTG
Organism: Euprymna scolopes; assembly: GCF_053919585.1. Classification (NCBI taxonomy): domain Eukaryota; kingdom Metazoa; phylum Mollusca; class Cephalopoda; order Sepiida; family Sepiolidae; genus Euprymna; species Euprymna scolopes. The sequence goes on along the minus strand of NC_136527.1, from coordinate 212,269,467 downwards.
ATTTTTTCTTTAATTAATTTAAATAATTTCCACGTTTAAATTGTGTTTTTCATTCTTTTACATTTTTATATTTTTATATATTTTACTTTTTCAATGAATTGGATGCACAAACCAAACTAAAAACAAACAAAACATATATTCGATTTTGAACACAAAAGAACAAAGAATTTAACCCAATTTCTTTCGTATTGAATTTCTGGAAAAAAAGGTGAGGTTTCTGTTTTTTTTTTTTGTTTTTTTTTTCCACCTCCATTCAATAACTTTTTAAATAATCTGAAATATTAAATAACGTTTATTTATTTTTTTATTTTTATTCTCCATAAATAAATAAATATTAATTCCATATAATTTAGAACAGGCGTGAATATAAAAAGTGTGAATCTCAATTTAAAAAGTCTCCTAAACATTACATTATTTAAATGATCCCCCATTTTTTATAAAACCAAATAAAATATCAAATATGAATTTGAATATCAAAATTTAAGAAAAACAACAACGACGTCTTTAACTCTCGACAACTCTGGAAGAGTCACATCACGATATTAAAAAAAAAAATTATCACGATATTACAAATTATTAAAGTTGAAAAAGTTTTAAAACTTAAAATAAATAATATATTTTTAAAATATTTAAATATTTAATATTTTTTTTTGTTTTAAGATTTACGCTTTCATTTATTACGCACGATTATTTAACGATTTTAATATTTTTTATTATAAAATATTAACATAAGACAACAATAAACTTTGTTTAATTTTCAACGTTTTATTTTGTATAAATTTATATTTTGTTACGTGGTTCATTACTTCAGATTTTATTTTGTTTTATTTTGTATAAATTTATATTTTGTTACGTGGTTCATTACTTCACATTCTATTTTGTTTTATTTTGTATAAATTTATATTTTGTTACGTGGTTCATTACTTCACATTTTATTTTGTTTTATTTTGTATAAATTTATATTTTGTTACGTGGTGGTTCATTACTTCAAATTTTATTTTGTTTTATTTAGTATGAATTTATATTTTGTTACATTGTTCATTACTTCAGATTTTATTTTATTTTATTTTGTATAAATTTATATTTTGTTACGTGGTTCATTACTTCAGAATTTATTTTGTTTTATTTTGTATGAATTTATATTTTGTTACGTAGTTCATTACTTCAGATTTTATTTTGTATAAATTTATATTTTGTTATGTGGTTCATTACTTCAGATTTTATTTTGTTTTATTTTGTATAAATTTATATTTTGTTACGTGGTTCATTACTTCAGATTTTATTTTGTTTTATTTTGTATAAATTTATATTTTGTTACGTGGTTCATTACTTCACATTCTATTTTGTTTTATTTTGTATAAATTTATATTTTGTTACGTGGTTCATTACTTCAGATTTTATTTTGTTTTATTTTGTATAAATTTATATTTTGTTACGTAGTTCATTACTTCAGATTTTATTTTATTTTATTTTGTATAAATTCATATTTTGTTACGTGGTTCATTACTTCAGAATTTATTTTGTTTTATTTTGTATGAATTTATATTTTGTTACATGGTTTACTTCAGATTTTATTTTGTATAAATTTATATTTTGTTATGTGGTTCATTATTTCAGATTTTATTTTGTTTTATTTTGTTTATGAATTTATATTTTGTTATGTAGTTCATTACTTCAGATTTTATTTTGTTTTATTTTGTATAAATTTATATTTTGTTATGTGGTTCATTATTTCAGATTTTATTTTGTTTTATTTTGTTTATGAATTTATATTTTGTTACGTGGTTCATTACTTCACATTTTATTTTGTTTTATTTTGTATGAATTTATATTTTGTTATGTGGTTCATTACTTCAGATTTTATTTTGTTTTATTTTGTATAAATTTATATTTTGTTACGTGGTTCATTACTTCAGATTTTATTTTGTTTTATTTTGTATGAATTTATATTTTGTTACGTGGTTCATTACTTCAGATTTTATTTTGTTTTATTTTGTATGAATTTATATTTTGTTACGTAGTTCATTACTTCAGATTTTATTTTGTATAAATTTATATTTTGTTATGTGGTTCATTACTTCAAATTTTATTTTGTTTTATTTTGTATGAATTTATATTTTGTAACGTGGTTCATTACTTCAGATTTTATTTTATTTTATTTTGTATAAATTTATATTTTGTTATGTAGTTCATTACTTCAGATTTTATTTTGTTTTATTTTGTTTTATTTTTTTTAAATTTATATCTTGTTACGTGGTTGTTTTTCTGTTAAGACAATAATACACTTTCTAAAAATTGTTTCTTTTTTCTGTTAATGTTATAGTTATAAATATATAAAAATGTATATTTTGTTCGTTTACTTTTTTAATCACCTGGCGGGGTAAAATATTGATATGACCTTTCTAGAGTTGTTGAACTTACCTTCTAGTTTGCCGGACGTAAATGTAAGACTGCATTTAAGGTATTTTTTCTTCATTAAATCGTTTGAATTTGTTACGGACGTCTGTGTGTGTGTGTGTGTGTGTGTGTGTGTGTGTGTGTGTGTGTGTGTGTGTGTGTGTGTGTGTGTGTGTGTGTGTGTGATTGATACAATGGACATGTTTTTATAAGAAAGTTAGGAGGAGAAAATCTTGACACGTTCGTCCAGCGTCTAGTACAAGACATGTTTTTAGGTACCTCCAACCACGGCTACTGAGAGAGTAGGCCACTGAAGATGACAGCATGATGTCATTACCAGATCAGCATGTAGGTAAAGGGATGAAGGTGCCTAAAGTTCAACCACGTGGGCATAAGAAATATTTTCCGTTGCCTTATATTGTGGCTGTTGTAATTATGATTTTTATTCTCCTAAATGTAAAAAAAACAATTCTCCATTTAGATTATTACGACAATTATCATAATTTCGCATTGAGATAATTTTAATCTCACAAAATATAAAGGTAAAATATCCCAATGTGCAATTGTAATAATTGTAATAATTATCCAAATGTTTTATGAGACAAATGGATTCGCCAATCATTTTTATAACCAACGGCTGGGCTAAACAACCAATCAAAGCGTCGCAAAATTATTATAAAAATCGTCGAATTTTGGATTCAATCAGTTCGCCATTTGCTACCTCACGGACCACATTTAATTCTTCGCCGGCATCTTGGTTACTGATCTGAACTAGACTGCCATCTTTGTTACTGATCTGAACTACGCCGCCATCTTTGTTCAACATAATATCTCAGAACTTAAGAGGTTACCTACGCGACGGACTGCATTTGATTCTTGGTTGCCATTTTGGTTACTGATCTGAACTACGCCGCCATCGTGTTCAACACAATGTCTCAAAACTTAACATGTTTTTCATCTGTAAGGCAACAAAAATATTTTTATGGCCTCGTGGTTGAACACCGGAAACTTTCGGCACCTTTTCCTACATGTTGATCTGGTAATGATGTCACGCTGTCATGTTCACTGAACTACTCAATTGGTAGCCGTGATAGGATACTCTCAAGTGCATGTGCTAATGTGAGCTTTGGAAACTTATCGAATACTTTCAAACCTACATAATTGTGTTCTATTAAGTAGCAGCTGTCATGTTCTGAAAGTATTGCTAGTGATTTTGTTCATAAAAGACTAACAAACGGTACATAGTACTTTTTCCTTTTTGTAGTTTTCACAAATATACATTGATTGTACGATTCTTTTTTCGTGGTTTGAGATTAATTTTTATTGAATGAATTGATCTATAAACGCAGAAACGAGAATGTCATTCAGTATAAAAATAAAGATTGAACATTTGTATAAAAACAGTTCTGTCTCTATTAATACTTAAAAAATGTAACTTTATGTTTTCCACACCAATAAGAAACTGTTTCATCTTCAATTAAGATATCATATTTGAGGATTTGTTAGAGTTTGCACAGATTGTAATACTTTTGGGTAGTTATCTTGAGATGAGACTTCCTTGGCACGGTCTTTACCTTCCTCTGTTCTGTGTATTTTCTGACGTTGTTCTGCCAAATTATGTGGCAGTATTCTGGATAGAGTTCGATTTTAACGAAAACAATCTGTTACTGGTTGCATGGTTAAATTTTAGTCGAGTGAAAGAATTTCTACCACGATAACATATTCGACTTTTTTTTTACTTCTTTTTTACTTACAAGTTTTGAGTTGCACATTGACTAAATTCAACTTTTAATGACGATTTTTTCAAGTCTTTCAAAGAACTAATTTATTTTCGCCAATGAATGTTACATTTCTCTTTGTCTTGAGTAGTTGTGTATTTTCCTGAAGTTCACATCTGACATTTTTGTGCCTTTTCAAGACCGGATGAAAAAAACTTCAGTAAAACTTTTAATTAACTGCCCTTTTTTCCAAGATAGAAAATATCCGGGTATTTAACTAATGCTTTTTATAGGAACTTAATCTAGAAGTTGTGAGTTCAATCATATAAAACTGACAGCAATAAACTAACAGATTACGAATATGTCAATGTAAATAGTAAAAATATTAACTTTCTTTTCTTTCTTATTTACAGAGGTTCCTGATTGAACGCTATTATTGAATTTTAATGGATCATTTTTTAAACAATATATTAAACTTGCTGCTATATATGGAATTATTGGCAACATTTACTTTACTATTTTAGACATTTTTAAAAGTGGTGTTGAAAATTGTTAAATGTATAAAAAAGTTTGAAGAGATTTAATCAGGAATTGCAGAAAACTATGTGGCTTTTGAAAAAACAGCGTTTCATACAAAAACAACAGAAACTTTTATAGTCGCTGTCGTTTCCTTCATCATAAAATCAAATTGTTTCTACGTCTTTGAATGAAGATTAAAAATCAAGTATAAAATGGAATATTATCTATAATTATATACTCTTATTTTAAAATACATTTTTATGAAACATGCAGGTATACAGAAGGGAAAAGTCGTATTCTTGTGAAATATGTGGATATTCTTGTTCTCATAAATCAACTTTGGTGAACCATATAAAAACTCACACTGGCGAAAAGCCAAATTCTTGTGAAGTGTGTGGTTATTCTTGTTCTCGAAAATCAGATTTAGTGACACATGTGAGAATGCATACTGGTGAAAAGCCACATTCCTGTGAAGTGTGCGGATATTCTTGTTCTCGAAAATCAAATTTAATGATGCATATGAGAACACACACTGAAAAGCCACATTCTTGTAAAGTGTGTGAATTTTCTTGTTTCCAAAACTCAAATTTAGTGAGACATATGAGAACTCACACTGGGGAAAAGCCAAATTCTTGTGAGGTGTGTGGATATTCCTTTTCTCAAAAATCAGTGTTAGTGAGACATATGAGAACTCACACCGGGGAAAAGCCACATTCTTGTAAAGTGTGTGGGTTTTCTTTTTCTCGAAAATCAAATTTAATAAGGCATGTGAGAACGCACTCTGGTGAAAAGCCACATTCTTGTAAAGTGTGTGGATTTTCTTGTTCTACAAAATCCGGTTTAATGATACATATGAGAACTCACACCGGGGAAAAGCCACATTCTTGTGACATGTGTGGATATTCCTTTTCTCAGAAATCATCGTTAGTGAGACATATGAGAATGCACACTGGGGAAAAGGCACATTCTTGTAAAGTGTGTGGATTTTCTTGTTCACGAAAATCAGATTTAGTGACACATATGAGTACGCATACTGGGACAAGGTCACACGTTTGATATGAAAAGAAACTGGAATTTTAGAGAGGTATTAATCATACTAGTTATTATAGGTGCTACTGGACTTATGAAGAAGACTATAAAAACTCACAATGGGAAAAGCCATATTCGTGTAAAGTCTGTGGATATTCGTTTTCTACAAAATCAAAAACCTGGAAAAATGTGTGGATGTTCTTCTTCTCATAGATCATATTTAGTATAACATACGTGTGGACATTCTTTTTCTGTAAAATCAAATTTAAGAGCACATCTGAGTACTCACACTGGGGAAAAGCAAATACCTTCACTGGAAGATATGTGCAAATACCTTCACTGGAAGATATGTATTATACAGATCGCCATAACGGAGTTTGCAAATACCTTCACTGGAAGATATGTAAGAAACTCAACATTCAGTGTAGTAAAAACTCCTGGGAACATATACCCGAACGAACAGTTGGGAATGACAACTACACTATTCACTATGACTACATAATCCCTACTGCTACATATCTTGAAAATTCAGCTGTTAAACCAGATATAGTGATTTGGGACAGAGCAAACAAAAAAGCGACCGTAATAGAGGTCAGTGTACCCAATGATACAGGGCTTAACAGAGTTGAGAGGGAAAAGATTACAAAGTATCAAGGACTTATGTATGATATGAAACGAAATTGGAAATTAAAAGACGTTTCAATTATACCAGTCATCATAGGAGCAACTGGGCTTATGAAAAAAAACTTTAAAAAGTACATAGCAAGCATACCCGGTGAACCAAGTGCAAGTGAAATACAAACGATTGCACTGAAAGGGACGGCTAGAATCCTGAAAAGATCTCTTGGTTGGACTCACTAAAATAGGGGTAAATGTCAGACGGCTGGTTGGATGTCCCATCCCCTAGAAGAAAAAGTTTAAGAAAAATGAAAAAAAAAAGAGGGAAAAGCCATATTCTTGTTAATTGTGTGGATATTCTTGTTATACAAAATCCAGATAAATCATTCATATAAGGACTCACACTGAGAGAAAGCCACATTCTTGTGAAGTGTGTGGATATTCGTGTTCTCACATATAACATTTAGTGGCACACATGAAAACACCCATTTAATGGAACAACGAGGATACTAGAAAAAGCTCTCGGTTGGTTCAATAAAAAGCAAAATAAATGTTAGCAGCTGGTTTGGCCCATAGCCAGCATTACAATCTTCAAAGGAAGAAAATTAATTCAAAAAAGGGGTCAATGGCAGCTTCATTTAAAATTTGTGAAACATGATAAAATGGTAAGGCAGAACAGGATTATAGAGTACGTCTGAAAAAGATCATCAAATCTGAACTAAACATCAAAAACAAAATTACCGCTATAGATCAGCTTGCAATACCTACCACATACAGGTTAAATAGTGGCCTCAATATCACTTAAATAGGCTCGATACAAAGACCAGGAAACAGATGCATAAGATAATGTAATACTATGGCAATCAGTAATTATAAGTTCAACTGACATGACGATAATCATCATGATCATCTTTTTCAACAAACCGTAATTGCAAAGCTTGCTGAGAACTGTAGAGGAGCCATACCGGAGAACACTGTTAAATAGACGATAAATCAGCGACACCGAAATGGAGATAGAAACAAGCAAACACGGATGGAAACAACGTAAGGAGCTAAACAAGGAGTACATAGACAAGGATGCTTCACACAAGAAAACAAGGATGAGGAACAATATAATAGAGTCAGATAAGTCCTGAGGGAGCTTAACCAAGAATATATAGACAGTGATGCTTTACTACAATGGCTCAAGAGTGGAAGACTTTCAGCGCTTACTCACAAATGGATTTTTAAAAATGATTGGCCAGTGCAGGTTTTGCCACTCAATGATTGAAAGTTCAAGCCATTTAATGTCGGGATGCCAACCCCTGTTGGCAGTTAGCCTTTACATTGCCCAGCGCAACAAAATATGTAAATTCCCCCATTGGAAGATCTCTGGAGAGATGTAGCCCGACAGATCGCCAAGCATATGGGAAGATTAACCACCGTAGCTAACATCAAATTGAAAGGTGACAAAGATTTACAGCCGGGCAGATATATAAAAGACAATGCTATGTGGACCTGACCTCATCCCAGCTGTGCTATTAAAAAAGTGCTCAGCCGAAGTAGCTCCAGTTCTCTCCAAACTCTACAACAAATGACTTAATGAATCTTGCTTTCCGAGCTGTTGGAAAACTGCTTCTGTAGTACCAGTATTCAAGAATTCTGGCGAAAGAACTGACCCATTAAATTATCGCCCTATTAGCCTCCTCCCACTTTTTGCCAAAATATTTGAGACCTTAATTAACCATGCTCTAGTCCAGCACCTTACAGATTCTAAACTTCTGACCGACCGTCAATATGGATTTAGACAAGCCCGTTCCACGGCAGACATCCTCACTGTAATCTCTGAACGCATATACCATTCACTGGACAAAGCGGGAGAGGGACGAGCGGTAGCTCTAGATATATCTAAGGCTTTTGACAGGGTATGGCATGAGGGTCTCCTCAGGAAGATTAGATCTTACGGTATCACTGGTAGAATACTTAACGTAATTAAATCCTTCTTAGATAAGAGAAAAATCCAGGTTGTCCTCGACGGTCGTACATCTAAACAATATGATATAAATGCGGGAGTGCCCCAAGGATCTATCCTGGGACCTCTGCTGTTCCTGATATTCATAAATGACCTCCCCGACAAGATTGCCTCTGAGATGGGGATATATGCTGATGACACCACACTCTATAGCAGGCACGACAGGAAAACAAACGAACATATATCTAAAGTAATGGCAGAAACACTAGAGGATGACCTCCAATCAGTAGTGGAATGGGGACAAAAATGGATGGTAACGTTCAATGCCACCAAGACAAAACTGGTTTCATTCAATAATTACAAGAAACCTTCTCTACCACCTATAGCAATGGCCAACGACTCTTTATCTGAGAGTACGTCTCTCAAGCTCCTTGGCCTAACGTTCACTGGAAACATGAGTTGGAACAGTTACATCGAGGGCATTGCCAGGGCCGCTGCAAGGAAGGTGGGCTCTCTCTACCGCGCTTGAAAACTTTTAACACCCGAAAGTATCCTGTACCTCTATAAGGCCACTATTCGCCCATGTATGGAGTATTGCTGTCATATTTGGGCCGGTGCATCGGCTACTAGTCTCTCGCTCCTTGACAGGGTTCAAAAGAGAGTCGCAAATCTGATAGGCCCTAAACTGGCATCAAAACTTCAGCCTCTGTCCCATCGTCGAAACGTTGCATCCCTCTGCCTGTTCTACAAGTATTATAATGGTGAATGCCCTGAAGAACTGCAAGCACTTGTGCCCCCACGACGTGAACACCCTCTACAAACCCGACAAGCTGCAAAATCCCACCCCCACACTGTAGAGATCCCTAAATGTAAAAGATCCTTCTACTCCAGTAGTTTCTTCCCCAGAACTGCTAGACTTTGGAATTCCATTCCAGGTCACTGCTTCCCCAACTGTACTGACATGCATAAGTTCAAGTGCAACGTGAACCAACATCTCGCTGCCCTAATCCCTACATAGCACCCCAGTAGATGTTTCCCCTGATAGTAGCCCCCTACACCAAAGTGGCAATGTGCTTTGTTTGGGGTGAAAATGTAATAAAAAAAAAGCCAGACATTGCAATATGGAACAAGCCTGAAAGAACACTGCTCATTATTGATGTCATCATCCCGAAGGACTATGGCGTCAATAGATCTGAATGGGAAAAGATAACCAATTATCAGAACCTCAAGAAGATGAAAGAGAAAGATATACCGGTTTTTATAGGAACAATTGAAAAAGAATATCTGGAAACAATTTCTGGAAGAGGGAGATGTAATAAAATACAGATTGCAACCATAAAGGAGGAAGGGCCTTGATCTCTTAAGAATTAATCAAGTAAAATAAATAAAGGAAACACATTCTTGTGAAACGAGTGGAAACACTTGTTCTAATTAATCAATGTTTGTGAAACATTATAACTCACACTGGGAAAAAGCCACATATTTGTAAGATCTTTAGATATTCCAAAAACCTGGAAAGTCAAAGTTAATGATACATATTAAGTGTAAAAAAACATATCTCATCTTAAAATAAACTTACAAGAAATAAAAAAATATGTTGGAAAAGTCACATTCTTGTAAAGTGTGAGATTATTCGAATGTTGGTATATAAACGCTAGGACTATTATGAAAATCACGCTTGAAATACTAAAATTATGGAGAGAACTTGAATGCATACTAGACACTGTCCTCGAGTCAAAGGTTTCTCTGTACAAGGTTTATAAGGACAACCTAGCATGAAAACATTGATCAAATATTCAAAATCATAAAATATTTGCAGCACAAAGCAGACCTTAGTATCGCCAACCCACACTTGTTTTTATGAGAAATGGTACATCTTATTCAAGGGATGTTACCTTAAGTGGAAGTCAGTAGGGCTAAGAAACCAAAAATAAAAATAAACTATTACATAATAAAAAGAACAGTTGGAAAGAAAAATACTTCTTTACTAACTCAGCATTGCTTTCGAAATTACATCAGAAAAATCGCATTACTGCAAAGTTTGTTGATATTTTTGTGCTCAAAATACATTATTGCACAATATGCTTATAAAATCACAATAAAACCAATATTCTTTCAAAATATGTATTCATGTGATAACTTCTAGCTGTAGAATATTACGTGGAATTAACATTAAATGATTAATGATTAACAAAACTATTTTAAAAGACTATTGTCAGAATATAGTAGGTGGGGAGAATATATTACAAAATATATAAAACAATATGAAAGAGCAAGTTGTATTACAAAATATATAAACAATATGAAAGAGCAAGTGGTATTACAACATATATAAAACAATATGAAAGAGCAAGTTGTATTACAAAATATATAAAACAATATGAAAGAGCAAGTGGTATTACAACATATATAAAACAATATGAAAGAGCAAGTGGTATTACAAAATATATAAAACAATATCAAAGAGAGCAAGTTGTATTACAAAATATATAAAACAATATGAAAGAGCAAGTGGTATTACAACATATATAAAACAATATGAAAGAGCAAGTTGTATTACAAAATATATAAACAATATGAAAAAGCAAGTGGTATTACAACATATATAAAACAATATGAAAGAGCAAGTTGTATTACAAAATATATAAAACAATATGAAAGAGCAAGTGGTATTACAACATATATAAAACAATATGAAAGAGCAAGTGGTATTACAAAATATATAAAACAATATCAAAGAGAGCAAGTTGTATTACAAAATATATAAAACAATATGAAAGAGCAAGTGGTATTACAACATATATAAAACAATATGAAAGAGCAAGTGGTATTACAAAATATATAAAACAATATGAAAGAGCAACTTGTATTACAAAATATATAAAACAATATCAAAGAGCAAGTGGTATTACAAAATATATAAAACAATATGAAAGAGCAAGTTGTATTACAAAATATATAAAACAATATGAAAGAGAGCAAGTTGTATTACAAAATATATAAAACAATATGAAAGAGCAAGTGGTATTACAAAATATATAAAACAATATGAAAGAGAGCAAGTGGTATTACAAAATATATAAAACAATATGAAAGAGCAAGTGGTATTACAAAATATATAAAACAATATGAAAGAGCAAGTGGTATTACAAAATATATAAAACAATATGAAAGAGCTAGTTGTATTACAAAATATATAAAACAATATGAAAGAGCAAGTGGTATTACAAAATATATAAAACAATATGAAAGAGAGCAAGTGGTACTAAAAAATATATAAAACAATATGAAAGAGCAAGTTGTATTACAAAATATATGAAACAATATGAAAGAGCAAGTGGTATTACAAAATATATAAAACAATATGAAAGAGAAAGTGGTACTAAAAAATATATAAAACAATATGAAAGAGCAAGTTGTATTACAAAATATATAAAACAATATGAAAGAGCAAGTTGTATTACAAAATATATGAAACAATATGAAAGAGCAAGTGGTATTACAAAATATATAAAACAATATGAAAGAGAAAGTGGTACTAAAAAATATATAAAACAATATGAAAGAGCAAGTGGTATTACAAAATATATAAAACAATATGAAAGAGCAAGTGGTATTACAAAATATATAAAACAATATGAAAGAGAGCAAGTGGTATTACAAAATATATAAAACAATATGAAAGAGCAAGTGGTATTACAAAATATATAAAACAATATGAAAGAGCAAGTGGTACTAAAAAATATATAAAACAATATGAAAGAGCTAGTTGTATTACAAAATATATAAAACAATATGAAAGAGCAAGTGGTATTACAAAATATATAAAACAATATGAAAGAGAGCAAGTGGTACTAAAAAATATATAAAACAATATGAAAGAGCAAGTTGTATTACAAAATATATGAAACAATATGAAAGAGCAAGTGGTATTACAAAATATATAAAACAATATAAAATATGAAAGAGAGCAAGTGGTATTACAAAATATATAAAACAATATGAAAGAGCAAATGGTATTACAAAATATATAAAACAATATGAAAGAGCAAGTGGTATTACAAAATATATAAAACAATATGAAAGAGCAAGTTGTATTACAAAATATATAAAACAATATGAAAGTGCAAGTTGTATTACAAAATATATAAAACAATATGAAAGAGAGCAAGTGGTATTACAAAATATATAAAACAATATGTGGAACTAAAGAATAACTAAAACGGCATAGTCCACGAAAAAGATAAATATTGTACTGCTTGGAGCAAGTGGTATTACGAAATACTTCATCCCTAGTAGATCAAATCTTTTATAAAACAGTAGCTATAAATAGAGCAAGCTATATCATTAAAATATCCCTCTGGTATATATTTAAATAATAATATCATCAAATTTTACCTTCAACTTGGTTTCGATTAATTGATAACAAGTCAAATTAGTTATTATCGATCTTTCTGTATATCTATCTATCTATCTATCCAGCGGTATTGTTGAAATAGTTTATAATGGGAGTTATTGATTATTTATAGAATAAAGTGTAGTTATGTGTTTTAGCTGAGGATGTTTACATAAATTGACTGCGTTAAATAAACAAAAGACCTTGGACAAGCATAAAAAGAAAAGGTCGCACATTGAGATATATGTGCGTTTTGAATGATGACGTAACGAAACTGAGGTCAACAGGTCGGAAATGTTAGAGAAAGGAGTAGAGTTTGAGTTTGGTCGCGGAAGTGAACAGACGTGCTTTCAACCAGGATGCGAGGTTGTCTAGAACAAGCATGTGAACACGAAATGCAGATTCATCGTGAATACCATTTGAGACAGCTGAAATAAATTAATATTTTTAAAATATAAGCTGTTGCACAAAAGAAGGAAGAACTGAGGTCTCAATTAGATATGGTGTTGACCATTACTCTATGACTCAGTTTATACGTCGATATCATATCCCCTGGATACACAACAATACATGGAATCTATACGTTTATAAAGTGTGCCGTTATAAGAAAAATATCTCTAACTCAGCTATACAACATATGACTGTTTTGACTGGTGTCGTTTAGAGAAGAATATATATTATCCTCCAAACCCTGGTGTAATATAATTATTTTGGTGCCAATCCACCCACTATACAACAAATTCTGACGTAACATACAAAATAAGAAAAAATCAATATTCTTGCACACTGTTGTGACAATATTCATGTTTGAATTAAACAATTCATCAAAATCATATTGATTGCCTTATCAAGAAAGAAAAATACTGCATTTTTCACTTTGTTTCTTTTGATGTAATAATAACATTAAATATTGCCTTCACTTGGTTTCCTCTAACTGATGTAACATACAAAGAAGAAAAAGCCATATTCTTGTACATTTTTACAATATTCATGTTTGAATGAAAAAAGCTGATAGAAACAATTAATCATAAACAACTCATTAAATCATCTCTAATGCATATGAAAAGATAAAAATGTTTTATACGGCATATGGAAGAAAGAAAAATACGGTATTCGGGAAGCAAACACCACATCAAATTATAACCAACAAATCACATAATTTAATCGCGAAATTTATATATTTCAGAAGATATAGAACAGCCCAAGTAAAGCTGCCATTTTCAAAACACTACTTGCAAATTTAGTGGATGTCTAGTACATACCCTGACAATATTTATCTACAATTGCTGTTAAACTATATGATTAGGATTTTATTTCCAGAAATATCGCAGATATATTGAAGGTTCTGGTGGATAATCTTCTGGAATTTTACCTTGTATTTACATTTACAAACAGACATTGTATAATGGCTTTATGATTTGTCAAGGATATGTTTTTTAGGAAAGTAATATTAAATCAGTTGTGGAAGGGGAAATTACGTTATGAAAATAAAACCTTACAAATAATTATATATATTACAGCACAGATGTTTTTATCGTTGAAATAGAACTCATATATGAACTATACTTTTAATCAGTGTTCGTACCATTAAACATTATTCCGGCAAATAATCATTTGTATAAATTCCACCTCTTAGCACACGTGTTTGTCCAAATATTTCAAGATCATTTAAATGAAACCAGTACAAACTAGTAAAATAAACTAACAAAATATTGGAAGCCTAAACAAAATCTAGTCATTAAAACTATACATTAGTTTTATGAAGAAAGCATTCGTCCTCAGTAAATTCTTGAGATTCTGCAGCATTTTTACGAGTGCCATGTTATTTCACTGGTTTAACATGAGCTAGAACGTGTCTCACTTTAGCCGAGCTAATCAATCACGATAGTTTGTTTGTTTGTTTAACTAATTAGAATTACTTTATAAGTTGCGTTCGTTTCTTCCCGGAGAATTGAGAGAGATGGATAAATAATATTAAAGCTATAAAACCTTATTTTTTAAAGTCAGTAAGAATATTAAACCCCATTTTTTACAGTTAAATGAATAGCGGAAGAAAATATTGACAAAACATGTATACCATGTTTCCATCTTATCTCTTTGTCCATCTACGTCTGTCGTAACATATACATGCATATATACACTAACATATTAATTCATATATATATATATATATATATATATATATATATATATATATATATATATATAAACTGCGTCTACCAATTATATACAAAATGGATATTGTCAAATGTTTTATGTACAATTAATTGATATATGTTTTCCAATTAAACAAGAAAACATGAAAACAGTTAAGAACCAATTCACAATTTAGTATTATTATCAAGTATATATAGCAATTTATACTGTCATAGATTATTATGACTTGTAAAGCAAGTATAAAAATGAATTAAAAGAACAATTGTATTAATGAAATTGTCAAAAGGATATCCGTTTTGCCAATTTCATTAATACAATTGTTCTTTTCAACTGAGCAGAAAAATCGCAGAAATGCAAGAATTTAACAACGCGAGATCTATCAAATATATTTGAAGAAAAACAGATGAGTTCACATTCGAAACTATTGGACCTAATATTTTGTCAATGTAGACACGATGCAAAGCATGAAGGAAGTTTGCTGATGTATAAATAAGAAAATGTATGAATAAAGAAATAAAATACATGAAGATTGACTAAATGAATGATATCAGGCACGTTGGAAAGCATTAAGTTAGAGAATGTAAAAACAAAATAAGTAGACCCATTTTTGAAGATAAAATACACAATCGGCTTTACAACAACCTCGTCACTACCTCGGAGATGATGTCATAATTTCGAGAAACCAGGATACAAATAATAACATAAAAATCACTCATATATTAATTAATTTTTTATGACAAGAATGTATTATTTACTCATATTATTTATACAAAAATGACAAACGGGCTGATTTTTTGATAATTTGACACAACTAACCGTCTTGCGAGATCTACTGCTGGTGTACTGACTGAAATTCACATTATATTCCTCTCTAGAGCAATAGCCCTCAGCATACCAAAGGCATTTCATATGGCGTGGCATAGAATTTTACTTCAAAAGATCTCCAGCCATGGAATATCTGAAAATGTATTCTGAACTATCGAATCTCTCTTTTCCGATAATTTTATACACGTAGTCATCAATTCGTTTACTGCATCCAAACCATGCTTCTATCTTTTTATCCCTATACTCTGGTTCTGATAAGCTTCTGAGGGTAACATTCACCCTAACTTAATAGACTTAGATCAACGCTGTTTCCGATGTTGCTGGAAAACTGGCTGCGGAAGTTTCCGGCTCGATATAGGATCTTACTTTCGAGTCAATGCAATGCGCCTTTAAGTAGAGTACTGTTGTCACACACGCCTTGTAAACTTGTAGGTAATATTGTTTTCTCTTTCCTGCAATATATTTCCTGCATAAGAGACGTTGTGATCCTGTTTCTTCTCTATTATTTTTATGCCTGCTCGTCTAGATATTACAACTATCAACAATTTCCCTTACTTTCTATCTTTGCCTTAATTAAATTCAATGAACAACGTTTTTTTTCTATAGCTATTCGCCTGTCTAACTCTGAACTGCGGGGTCTTCGTCTCAGCTGAATATAACTGACTACAATAGGGCCGTCTTCAAGACCAGTGTAATCAAGTTCTTGACGTCTTAGTTTCTTAAATAATCAAATTCTACCTGATCTTTTCTACTGACGGGCACTAAGCTGTTGTTTCACTATCCGCATTACACCCATTAACCCTTATCCTCGAGTAGCCTTTGAACCTTGCCAAGTGGTGACTTTCTAAAGAGAATTGAATATAATAATAATAATAATTTGTCTGTGCATTTTTTCATAATCCAAATATTTTCTATCTATATTTATAAGAAAGCCGGTGAGTTAACGAGATTACATGTCACTGAATTTTGTACTAATTGGCGTTGTTGGGGATTATTAAATGTAAGATTATAGTTACTACTTAAAAGTAGTACACAATGAATCGCATCATGTTTTATCGTATTAATACCAGAAAGGGTGGGGCCAAGATACACTAGAGGATTCGAGAGGATAGACAAATAGGGGAGAAGGCAAAGGAGAATAGTAAAGAGTTGCAATACAATTTTATGTCAGTTTTCTAATGCCTAACAATTCATTATACGACACTATGTTTGCCGCCACGCCACCCAGGATTGAGAACAAAGGATTAATGACAAAATTAAAGTTCAGCGAGTAATAAAATAAGTTATCAATTGACACCAAAAAGAAAAATAGAAATAGGCTACGTTTCAAATACGGTGTGACGAATGGCGATAGCAAACAGACTGAACAATGGACTAGGGATCGGGTAATAGGAACGACACGTGACAGAGGAAGGGCCATTCGGGCGCTTAGTAAGTTGAGGCTTGAATTCCAAGGTGTAGAGTTAGAGTTTGGACGCCACTAAAGACAGATCATGGTTTCGACCAAATGGAGAGTCCTTGAACAAACAGATGAATTAATCAACTAATCGACGGAGATGACCACGACAGTAAATGAAGCTGTGAACCGCGTGTAGAGGGGACACACACACCCAGATTTCAACCGATATGTGAGGCATCTGTGTATTTCCTGTGTTTGTTTTACTTTTATATTTGTGACCTCACGTGTCTCGTCATCATCGACAGCCGACAGCGAGAAAATGATGATATAGCCATATAAAGATAAGAAGATGAACGAAAAATCAAAGCCACACAAAACTTTGGGGTCTGCTTCCTGTTGATTGCGCCACACTGAGTCATATTCACAATTTGTCTACTCCCAGTTCCGAACCCCTTTATATTTTCCCAAGACTGACTTTTTGGTTGCTAATTATTTAAAATATTTTACAATAATTGCTTCCACTATGCAATTCTGGGCTTTTTATTGCTAAACATCTCTTATTTCCCCAGGCATTATGTACTTCTCTGTAACATCCAAAAAGTCTCTTTCATTTTATGAATTTAAAAAAAAACAGAGTTATTTTTAATATTCAACGCAGCATTTATTAAAAAAAAAACTTGTTATAGATGCATTAGGCATCAGAAGTTGTTAGCTCTCACAAAGTTTTCTATGGTATTACTACTTAGGTAGCCTTCACATATTTTTATAGTATTACTAGTTAGGTAGCCTTCACGCACCTTTTTATAGTATAACTAATTAGGTAGCCTTCACAGACCTTTTTATAGAATTTCTACTTAAGTAAACTTCACAATCCTTTTGATAGAATTACTAGTTAGCCTTCAAAAACCTTTTTATAGAATTTCTACTTAGGTAGCCTTCACAAAGTTTTCTATAGTATTACTAGTTAGCTAGCCTTCAAAAATATTTTTCTTAAAATTACTAGTTAGGTAGCCTTCACAAACCTTTTATAGAACTACTAAGAAACGTAATCCTTTGTGCCAAGGTTTGAAGCTTTTTATCTTCCAGATCTGAAATTATTTTGAAACTGATTGAGAGGAAAAGAGCGAAATATAAAGAGCTGAAATGACATTTTTTATTATGCGGACGCTAAGCACACTATTAAGCTTCTTCCGCTTGGTTTTCATGGCACCTGGCCACGGCTGCTTTCAAAGCTAGTATAAAATCATAAAATTCATTAACTCATTTTATCCGATCATGAATTGAAGTTGTGTGATGTAGCAAAACGTGTTGAACGATTCGGCACAAACACCGCGTTTACTCATACTCAATCAAAAAAACAATGTAGCAAAAATTATGGATGTTGTTTGCAGCTGGTATTTGAAAAAAATAATCTATCACAGACTTAACATGTCATCAATTTGTTACCTCCGTGTTATGCAGTGTCAGTGGCGTAGCAACGGAGGGGTGGGATGGGGGGGGGAACGCCTCGGGAGGCACCTGCCAGGGGGCGGCATATTAAGAGGGCAAAAAAATAAATAAATAAGTGAAAGCTAACAAAAAATCTGAAATTTCATGCCGAAAAGGTTGTAAAACATGGGAGATATTGGAATCATAAAAGTGTGTCCCTATTTTATGTCAGGGGACATTTTTAAAGGTTAAAAATAGAAAAAAGAAAAATAAATAAAAGCTAACAAAAAAATCAAAAATTTTTTTACCGAAAATGTTGTAACAAATCTAAACTTTTGGAGGTATCGAGTTCAGAAAATGTGTCCCTATTTTACGAGAACCCCATCTCGGGGGCGGCATTTTGAGAGGGTAAAAATAGAAAATAGAAAAAATGAAAATCAATAAAAGCTAACAAAATGTATGAAATTTTATACCGAAAATGTTGTAAAAAATCGGAACTTTTGGAGGTATCGGAATCAGAAAAATGTATCCGTAAGGGAGCGGCATTTTCAGAGGGAAAAATAGAAAATAGAAAAAATAAATAAACAAATAAAAGCTAACAAAATATCTTCAATTTTATACAAAAAATTTGTAAAAAGTTGGAACTTTTTGAGGTTTTGGATTCGAAAAAAATGTGTGCCTGTTTTACGCGCGGCACATGTCAGGGGCCGCATTTTGAAAGTGTAAAAATAGAAAAATGAATAAAAATAAATAAAAACTAACAAAAAATCTGAAATTTCATACCGGAAACGTTGTAAAAAATCACAACTTTTGGAGGTATCGGAATCGGAAAAACGTGTCCATAATTTACGATTGTTTAAAATTTTTAATTAATTTTTTTATTATTGGTATTAATGATTAATGCGTATTATTTTTAATTATCACTAACACTAAAATAATAATAACATCAAAATACAGTGTAAATTAAACCCGAAAGTTTATGAACATGAAGCTAGTACATCTCATGCCGAAGATATCTGATGTGCCAAAGGAAAGGTAGTTGACACAATAGAGCAACATCTTATTGAGAAGGAAACTAAGAAGCGACAGGAAATTCTAGCTAGATTGCTGGACATCATCAGGTGAACATTTGGTGAAAGTTAACCTGGGAAAGAAAATCGCTATTTCTTATCTGTCACCAGAAATTCCCAATGAATTTGTAAGCATTTTAGCAAAGCAAGTGAGAAAGAAAATCATCGACTGGGTAAAGTATTTGAGCTGATGAAAGTTTGATGTTGATTAGTTTTGTTTTGTTTTAACATGTAAAAGATTAAATTCTCTCTTTTATCATTAATGTTTAGTATTTTTGGATAATTATGCATTTTTAGTTAAAAATATCATCAATAAATTTACTGTATTCGTATATAAAATGCATATCAAGTTTTATCACAATTTTTCATAATGATATAGACAATTTGAATTTATTAGACGAAATTAATACAATTCGTATCATCCATAATTTTTGTCAATTTTTGTGTTAACGTGTGAATGAAGATGCATGTAAACTTCAATCGCTTTTAAATATTTAAGCATTTTTGTTAAAAAAGTACATTTTATTTCATTCAGTATCTTAACATTATAATTCATTCTCGTCGAAAGTTTCA
Organism: Euprymna scolopes; assembly: GCF_053919585.1. Lineage (NCBI taxonomy): Eukaryota > Metazoa > Mollusca > Cephalopoda > Sepiida > Sepiolidae > Euprymna > Euprymna scolopes. Next base: position 212,249,387 of record NC_136527.1, on the reverse strand, counting down.
AAACATTATTTTCATATTCATTTTTATATTGAAATTTCAATGAAGTTTTGTAGTTTTTTAACATTTGTCAATGTATTTTTTGTTAATATGCTATATTAATTTCTTAATATCACCATTACATTTAGTGCATTACTATATAAAAACGAATATCTAGTTTAATCCTAAACTTTTATAGAAACATGTTTTCTTGCGTACTTTATATTTTTGTGAAAATTAACTTTTGTGTCAACGTATGAATGAAGGTGCTTTGAAACTTCAATCGCTTTTATATATCTGTGTTTTAATTTATTATCTTAACATAATTGATTATCATCGAACGTTTCAAAACATTTCTAATTATTTTTACATTAATTCTACTATTGAAATGTGAATGAAGTTTTGTGGGTTTTGTTCGCATTTATGAATGTATTTTTTTGTTAATATGCTATATACATTTCTTTTAAGTGATTAACTTTTTTTCAGTGGTTGTACCCAATAGAAGAAGTATTTGATTGTCTGAACTCTTAAACTAATAAATATATGACTTATGTTTGATATTTATTTTTAATAAGAATAAAATATGCAATTTAAACTGATTGGACTTTGAACTGATATTAAAGACTATAATGTAATCGTGATTAAAAAACGTGTTCTAAGAAATTTCAAAGGTTACTTCTTTTTCAGCGTTCAAGAAGTCACTGCTGTCAATGATTAACTTCCTATGATGAATAGTACAATTATGTTTATTCATAGACTGCTACAATCTTAAACTGATATCAACCTAAAAATGTATATTTACTGATTTTACAGTGAAAATCTTATCAAATTTCTTACACAAACGAGAGGTTTCCATAATTGGTTTAGATGAACACTTAGAACTCGAATAACATGAACAAATTATTATACATCCTGAAAAGTTCCATCTTTGGTAAATATAGAAACAAAGTTTTACGGTGATAAAATAATTTTATTTGCAAATCATCGAAGTTCAACCGAGAAATATTTATAAAAATAGAATTGGAAAAATACATATAAAAATTTACCAAACAATTTAAACATGAAAATTAAATTAGAAAACATGTGAATTTTACAATAATTGTAGAAAGATATTGCCATTAATATATATGTGGTATTTGTTGACATGTAGTATGTTGTCGTTTTCTTCAATACCAATGTCTTTCTAGGGTTCGTGCTCTTCTAGATTTCTGATGTTAGTGTCTTCATCTAGTTGCATATTCTCTTTATAGGTTTTTCCCGGCTCTGAGCGTACACGTGAACAATTTATCTAGGCCAAACTTCATTTAAATATCATTGGATAAGGTGTGTACTATCTGCAGCCTGGTATCAGAGCTGGCATATGACTTAAGGTCATCCATGTAATGGAGATCGTTCTCTGTCTTGCGTGGATCTCAACGACAGGTGTGACTCAACATTACAAGTGCTCCGACTCTTATTGAGGATATTGTGGGGTGCATCTATTGCCATAACAAAAACGTAAGACAAGCTGTCACATTGGAGTATCCCTCCTCTTTATGTTTACATAAGGGATGATTCTCGTTCCTCTATTGTGACTTAGTAATATTATGGTGTTTTACATCTGGATGTGAGCCGCCAGTGTTTGTTGGATTACCGGGTGAATCTTGCATATTTCAAGGCATCGAAGTAATGATGACTGTAGCACACTGTCATGATAATCGATTTTTTGCATCTTCTTACAATCTTCTTGGTGTTCAGCAGAAGCTGGTCCTCTGCATTCTATTCTGCATCATATTTCAAGGCAGCTCACAGATAGATTGTCATATATAACGTCATCATATTTCAAGGCATCGAAGTAACTGTCATGATAATCGATTAAGACGTTGATGTTCAGCAGAAGCTGATCCTCTGCATTCTATTCTGCATCATGTCTTCTTATTTTCAAGGCAGCTAACAGATAGATGGTTATATATAACGTCAACTATCAGATGAATGAGGAGTTGGTTGATGGTTTATGTATCTGGGTATTATGTCTTCTGCATCTTGTGTATGAGGCTGATGTCCCCCTCTGTCAACCAGAGTTGTGTTGCTTGATCATCTGTCACTATTCTGCTGGAATTGTAGTGTTGGTGTAAGACAGTCAAATGTTTTAGCCACTCACTTCACAAGTATGTAGCATTTCACCAGTGTGAGTTCACAAATGTGTCAGCAACTTGGATTTTTGAGAACCAATGTGACGTTTCCATTTTTGTATTATTTTCCTTCAGCTGAATTATCAGAAATAAAAGGAATAAAATAAACGTAAATTTACATCAGTATGAGTTTTCATGTTCCACTGGAACTGATTTTTCAGAACAAGAATATCCACAATTCACATGAATGTGGATTTTTACTTTGTTTTATTTTACTTCAGTCGAAGTTAGAAATCAAGATACATAAATATTCGAATGTTCCACTTAAGTTCTTTATTTCTCAAAGTTAATAAAGAAGTTGAGAACATAATTTTCCTCTCCCCAATTAACCATGTTCATACATTGTATTATATCTTTTATTTTGGTCTCTTGATCTTACTGAATTCCAGGACAAAGAATTTATCAAATCTGGTAGAGTATTCAGTTTCGTGCTGTTACTTGAGGTAATATCAGTTGGAGAAGGTGCACCATTCCTCAGAAAAGCTGTGGAGTAGCCGTAGTGAGGAGATCTTATTTGGGCTGCGAATACTATGTGATTTTGAATATTTGGTCAGGGTTTACTTCTATAGAAAAAGTATCCTCATGCCAGGTTGTTCTGACAAACCCCTATACAGAGAGACCTCATATTTGTCACTAACGCTGATGTTTTTAGAACAAACCTGACAAGAATGTGGCTTTTGAATTATTTAATTGTACTCTTGTTAGTTCGAATAAATCATGGGGCTCCTTCCTGGGGCTAACACTTGATTCTATTACAGTTTAAATTTTAAGAATAGACACTGTTTCCTTTATGGCTGCTATCTGTATTTCCTTGCAGCTTGGTTTTCCAGAGATTGCTTTAAGTATTTCTGCAGGTCACAACTGGTATAATGTTTATTTCTTTCAGAGACCATGTTGTTTTTAGATCATTTTTAGGTTCTTATATTTTGTTATCTTTTCCCGTTCTGCCCTATTAAGACCAAAGTCATTTGAAACTGCGACGTCGATAATGAGTGCAGTACTTTTGGGCTTGTTCCATATTTCTATATCTGACTTGATGGCCTTGTCCTTTATGTATCCGCCCGCCTGTATGCCTTTGTTGTAGAACACTGTCACTTTTCCATTTGATGTTATTGGTGGTGGTTCATGTTTCCAGATGTTCGACGATATATCTAGTTGCATCTCTCCACAAATCTTTCAATGTAAGTATCTACATACTTTGTTGGGGCGGGCAGTGTAATGACCATCGGCTAGAAGGATATTGCATCAGGACATTAGGTTTGACCGTTTTTTTTATTTGGCCCTCGAATATTTTGTCCTTTCCCCTACCTCATTTTTCAAATCTTGAGTATTTTAAGCAGTGAAGGATTTTTTTCTTTTCCGCAATCGACCAATTCACTGTTTTATAATTGCGTTTTCTTGTGGTCATTGCTTAGTTTTTCCGGAATCCAGGATCATAATTTGTCTGGTCTGGTGGATTCTCCAGCATAGTGTTGCTACCTGTAATAGTATCACTGGGAAAAGTTGCACTGTTATTTTCCACGTATGGCCCAGTGCATAGCCATGACGAGGGGACCTTTTTTATCCTGGGCGTCGTCCTGCCAGTGTTTACTTTTTAAAATGTTCTTGTTCATATATTTTTGGGAACATTTGGTTGGGGTTTACTTCCTGAAAGAAGCATCTTCATATTTGTATATCAATCCATGTACCTTTGCAGGGACACTCTGAGATACACTAATAAACCCCTTTACAGAGAGACCGAAGATACAGGAGGTCTGTATCTAGTAGGCTTTCCCATTCTCTCCAAGTAGGCTTTACCATTTTTTTAAAATTTAACTTCAGTAAGTTTTAAGATATCAAAGGGCTCCCTCCTGGAACTAACGCTTGATTCTGTTACGATTCAAATTCAGTGTGAGTTCTCATATATATAAATAATTTTGAGTTTTCAGAAAAATATCCACCCACTTATCAAGAATGTGGTTTTTCACATTTTTTTGTTTTATTTTACTTCAGTCGAAGTTCTCAGAAATCAAGGGGCCCACAACCTGGGCCTAACACTTGAACTCTATATGAGATACAGAGACATTCGAATGTTCCATTTAAGTTCTTCATCTCTCAAACACTGAGTAAAGAAGTTCGGAACATAATTTCCCTCTCCCCAATTAACCATTTTTGTTATAGTATATCTTTTATTTTGGTCTCTTGGTCTTACTGGATTCCAGGACAAGAATTTATCTAGTCTGGTGGAGTATCCAGCTTCGTGCTATTAATTGAGGTATTATCAATTGGAGAAGGGGCACAATTCCTCCTAAAGACTAATGTGAGTTAGCCATAGTGAGGAGATCTTATTTGTGCAGCGAATACTATGTGATTTTGAATATTTGGTCGGGATTTACTTCTATGGAAAAAGCATCTTCATGCCAGGTTGTTCTGACAAACCCCTGTACAGAGAGACCTTAGGCACTCGAGGACAGTGTCTAGCAGGCATTCATGTTCTCTCCTTCACCAATGTGAGTTCTCATATGCCTGAATAAAAAAGTAAGTTTTAAGAGATCAAGAGGCTTTTTTTCCTGGAGCTAACACTTGATTCTGTTATGATTTAAATTTATATCCGAGGGCTCTTTTAAGAATAGATGCTGTTCCCTTTATAGCTGCTATCTGTATTTCGTTACAGTTTGGTCTTCCAGGGATTGCTTCTAAGTATTTATGAAGATTCTTTTTTATTAACCCAGTTGCTCCGATCCACAACCGGTATAATGTTTATTTCTTTCAGAGACCATGTCGTTTTTCGATCATTTTTAGGTCCTGTTATTTTGTTATCTTTTCCCGTTCAACTCTGTAAATGCCGAAATCATTAAGGACTGTGGCATCGATAATGAGTGTAGTTCTTTCAGGCTTGTTCCATATGACAATATCTGATTTGATACCCTTGTCTTTTATGTATCTGCCTGCCTTTATGTCTTTGTTATAGAACACAGTCACATTTCTGTTTGAAGTTATTGGTGGTGGTTCATGTTCGCAGATGTTCGACGACCTATCTAGTTGCATCTCTCCACAGATCTTCCAATGGAGGTAATTGCATATTTTGTTGTGACGAGCAGTGTAATGGCCATCTGCCAATAACATTTGGCATGCAGACATTATATGGCTTGGGCTTTCAATCGCTGAGTGGCACAACCTACACTGGCCTTTTGTTTGTAGGCCAGACATTTTTTAATCCATTTGTGAGTAAGCCCTGATCTTGCCCGGCTACAATAAGTCTTTTCTCACCAAATGGAAGTCTCCCACTCATGATCTATTGGAGTAAACCATCCTTGTCTATGTACTCCTTGCTTAGCTCCTCCTGGAACTTCCCTGCTTGCTTATTTTGTTTCCATCCTTCTTTTCTTGTCTCTTTCTCTATTTCGGTGTAGTTTTGCACCAGTGTGAGTTCTCATATGTATCACTAATGCTGATTTTATAGAAGAAGCATATTCACAAACATTACAAGAATATGGCTTTTCACCAGTGTGAGTTCTCATATGTTTCACTAATGTTGACTGTTCAGAAAAAGAATAGCCACACACTTCACAGGAATATGGCTTTTCACCAGTGTGAGTTCTCATATGTGTTACTAACGTGGATTTTATAGAAAAACTATTTCCACAAACTTGACAAGAATGAGGCTTTTCACCAGTGTGAGTTCTCATATGTCTTAATAACGTTGATTTGTTAGAAAAAGCATGTTCACACACTGCACAGGAATATGGCTTTTCACCAGTGTGAGTTCTCATATGTGTCACTAACGTGGATTTTCTAGAAAAAGTATACCCACAAATTTGACAAAAATGAGGCTTTTCCCCAGTGTGAGTTCTCATGTGTATAAGTAATGTTGATTTTTCGGAACAAGAATATCCACATACTTGACAAGAATGTGGCTTTTCACCAGTGTGAGTTCTCATATGTCTCACTAATTTGGAGTTTTGAGAACAAGAATATCCACACACTTCACAAGAATGTGGCTTTTCACCAGTGTGAGTTCTCATATGTATCACTAATGCTGATTTTATAGAAGAAGCATATTCACACACTTCACAAGAATGTGGCTTTTCGCCAGTATGAGTTCTCATATGTTTAACTAATGTTGATTTTTCAGAACAAGAATAGCCACACACTTCACATGAATGTGGCTTTTCACCAGTGTGAGTTCTCATATGGGTTACTAACCTTGATTTTTTAGGACAAGAATATCCACATACTTCACAAGTATGTGGCTTTTCACTAGTGTGAGTTTTCATATGTCCGACTAAAATTGATTAAAAAAACATCTACACACTTCACAAGAATGTGACTTTTCCGGTGTGTGTGTTCGCATATGTATTATTAATGTTGATTTTTTTAACAGAAATATTCACACACTGCACTTTAATGTGGCATTTTACTTTTATCTTCCTTTGAAGATTGTAACACTGTGTATAGGGCAGCCAAACCATCGTGCAACATTTCCCTCCTTTTCATTGAAACATACCGGGAGCTCTTTTTAATATCCTCGTTGTTCCCTTAATTGCAATTGTCTAGATCTCTTTTGCACTTGGTTCACCAGGAATAATAAATAGGTAGAACTTCATAAGCTGCGTAGCACCTATAATAACTGGTATGATTGGTATCTCTCTTAGATTCCTGGTTCTTTTCATATCATACACGAGACCTTGATATTTGGTCTGTTTCTCCCTTTGAACTCTGTTCAGACCGCCACTGTTAGAACCATTCACTTCAACCAAGGTTGAAATTCTCTCTGACTTATTCCATATAACTATGCCAGCGTGAGTTCTTATAACTTGCAATTTTCTGAACATGCCTATCCACACACTTCAAAATACTTTTGCGTTTAACTTTTTCGTTTTTACTTCAGTTCAAGTCCTCAGAAATGAAGATGCCCACTACCCGAAGTTAATATTTGGACTCTCTATGAGATACATGGATATTCTAATGTGCTTTTAAAGTTTTTTTATCTCTCAAACATTGAGTTAGTAAAGTAATGTAAGTTAGCCATAATAAGGAGATCTTTTTTAGCAATAGGGAATATAAAATAAGTTCCAAGCAATACAACTTCCATTCTCGTATTGTTTTCTAAATTCACACATGTTTAAGCAAATTCGAGAATAGGCACATACTATTCAAAGAATATATTATTTACTTTATTTTACGTCTCTAAGATATGTTTCTTGGTGCTATGGTGTCATACATTTTGATTCATTTCAAAATTAAACACATATTTCACAAAATAAATCTTCCAAAATTTGTTAAATAATACAATCCTGAGAAATATATTTTCAAACAATAACTTTGTTTCTTCACGTATAATTCAATCATTTTCTAAAGAATATTCTAGAGCATATTGTTTAAAGATTATTATGATTTATTTAAATTCAATGACGCCGTTCAGGCAGGAACATCTGTAAATAAAAAAAAATATATGAAATTCAATATTTTTAGTATCGTCATTCACATACGATTTCAAATACACAATCTATTTTTAAAGACACATATTTTTTGTAATTTCTGATTTTAACTTCTCATACTTTTTTTATTTATTTAAGCATTAAAGACAGTATTAACATATTCTTTCAGAATTTGTTAAATCATATTTTTTTTATTTCTCCACATATAAATTTGTTTAAACATTATATTGATTTATATAAATTCACTTTGTTAAATAGTAGAATCCTGATAAAGGCATTTTCGAACAGAAACTTTGTTGTTTTCACATAAAATAAGGAAATAATTTTCCATAGAATATTGCTTGAAGATTATGATGATCTCATTCAATAGAAGACACATGATAATCATAACCAGATTTCGATACAGGCCTTTCCAGAATATAGTTTAGAGACAATTATAAATAATAGAATGACATATGAATATTATCGTCTTGAAAAACAAGAAATGATAAAGGAGGCATATGTTATAATAAAATTACAAATGATAACTATAGTTTTGAAAAAAACAAAATTATTGTTTTAAACATATTTTTTAATATAATAGAATTACATATGATTACTATCGTTTGGAAAAACACAAAATATGTTCAGGCATATTTTATTGAATTAAATAGGATTAGTATCATTTTTAAAAACCCAAGAACTATTGTTTTAGACATATTTTATTGAATTAAATAGGATTATTACCGTTTGGAAAAAAAAAACAAGAAATATTGTTTTAGACATATTTTATTGAATTAAATAGGATTATTATCGTTTTGAAAAAAAAAACCCCAAGAAATATTGTTTTAGACATATTTTATTGAATTAAATAGGATTATTATCGTTTTGAAAAAAAAGCCAAGAAATATTGTTTTAGACATATTTTATTGAATTAAATAGGATTATTATCCTCTTGAAAAGAAACAAGAAATATTGTTTTAGACATATTTTATTGAATTAAATAGGATTATTATCGTTTTGAAAAGAAACAAGAAATATTGTTTTAGACATATTTTATTGAATTAAATAGGGTAATTATCGTTTGGAAAAAAAGAAGAAATATTGTTTTAGACATATTTTATTGAATTAAATAGATATTTTGTATCTACTGATTCTTGTTTGGATAATTATCAACTTCCGACTTATGGCTGGCAGACAGAGTTGAGTTGGTTTCCTACGAACAATGGAGAATCATGACTGATGCAATTGTACATAAATCATACCTGATGACCAGAGTGCACTGGAAGCTTAGTAGATAGATTACCATGTGACAACGTCTCATGAGTTTCCAGTTTTAGAAGAATTGATAAGTTTAGCTTAGATCTCC